>NC_088928.1:56120000-56232500 GCF_038396675.1 Hydra vulgaris
ATTTATACATATATATATATATATATATATACATATGTATGCATGTATGTACAGGCCTTGTTTTAAATAAAAAATGCTAAACGCCTAATATGATGTCATAAAATTCTTTTTATTTATTTATTTTTTAAAGCCATCAACTTAATTACTTGCGAAACTTAAAATTAATGCAATAATATTAACTACTGAAAAACGAGTTAAATGTTATTTAACTTCTTTTTTATTATTACTATAAGGGAATGTTTATTTTTTTTTTTTTTAATATTAAATAATTAAATTTAAATTTACATTAAAAAAAATGTTTGATGTTAACAAATTTCTTTTTTTTCTCAACATTAGCATAAATGAACTAATATATGTTAAATTTTAGAACTTTTAAATGATTATTTCTTAAATTTCTAATTGCAGTTTAGCAACTACAAATGATTTTTTATTTAAAATTAAATCATATATTTTTCATCAGAATTAAATTATGTTATTATGATCTTTGCTTCAAGCTTAAAGTAATAATGTTTTTCAAGCAAAAAAAATCAATCATTACAACAAAATAAAAAACAAAATAAAAATAAATTTTTAATTTCACTTGAGTTATTTTCATTAGTAAATAGCGCTTATATCTAATATAATTGTCATTCAAACTTTTGTAACAAATATTTTTACATAAACGTCATTCAAAAGTTAATATGATTTTTTTAAAAATTAATTACTTCTTTTATCTTACCACTAATAGAATAATTTAAAAGTTAAAAAAATGATAAAAAGTCATTTAACCAAAATCCCAAAATTGCTTACTGCTTTACTGCTTACGTAAAATCGCTTAGAGTGTATGTAAAACGCGTTTTAAAGCATAATGGTTTAAAACGAGGCTTGTATATATGTATATATTATATATAATGTCTATATTATATATAATATATATATATAATATATATATATATATATATATATATTATATATATAAATTATATATATATATATATATATATATATATATATATATATATATAAATTATATATATATATATAGTATATATATATACACACACACACGCACACACATATATATATACACACACACATATATATATATATATACACACATATATATATATACACACACACATATATTTATACATATACCATATACATACATACATACATACATACATACATACATACATACATACATACATACATACATACATACATACATACATGTATACATACATACATACATACATATATATATATATATATATATATATATATATATATATATATATATATATATATATATATATATATATATATATCTTTGTGTGTAAATAGACTTAAAATAAAATATAAAGAAAAAAAACCTGATATAGGCCTTTCATTAGAAACATTACTCAGAGCTGGTTCCGTTTTGAATAGTTTGTATATATAATTTTCTATACGCAATTTTCCAAGTCGACTATTATACTCTTGCAGTTGATAAAACTTCAAAATGAAAAACAAAAAAATCATTTTTTTTTCTAAAATCAATTTAAATAATTTACAAATAAAACAATAAATTAAAAAAAAAAATTATCTTATTCTAATAATTTATAACACAAATTTATAAATGAACAAAGTTTAAAAAAACCTAATCTTTATCTGATGTTTTTTTTCATTAAAAAAATAAAGTTAAAAAAAAAGACTTTCAAATTCACACTAAAACATAAGTTGTCAGAACTTTAATTCTGCCCCTAGTAAGTGTCCTTTCTGTTGTTTAGTAGTAGGTTTGTTAAACAACTCAACTTTGCTAAATATTTAGCCTTACAAATACAAACCTTAATTGATTAACCATCAAACAAATATCTTTTATCACAGAAAACCTTTCAAGATAAAATTACTTCCTTTTTTTTCTTTTTTTTGCTGATGTTTGTTAGTTTAACATGTTGCTTAAAATGATTAAATTGGTTAGTCATTTTAAGCAGCCTACTTAAATTGACTGTATTTTTAGAGGATGACTGATTTTATGTTTATAATGTCTTATTAATTTTCCAGAAAATTACCATTTCAAATGCTAGTAAAATTTTGAAATGAAAATTTAATTATTAACAAACCTCATGCACTACTTCTCTCAAACTTAACATATCTAAAGATAACTGTGCAAAATAATTTTGCTGAAAGAAAGCTTTTTGATAACGATGCTGTTGCGATACTGAATTACCACAACCACACTTTCCCTAAATAAATTCATATTATAAAAGTTTTATATAAACAATCATGTAATCAAAAACTTCCTTTAAAGAAAATGGCTGTTGTGCAGTATACCCCATATTTTAAATAAATAATCAATAGTGGGCAAGCTCAACAACACAAAATATTTTCAGGAAAAAAAGCGTTTATCATATAGTAGTTGTGTAACTGTTTCTTGTTTTTATTTTCTTATTTTAGATAAAAACCATTACAAGTTAAGAAACAATAGACTATATTTATAAAATTAAATAAAAATAAAAAATATATATCAGCATGGAAAATAACAGCCGGTCAATGGTCAACAGCAGGTCAATGGTTAACAACCGCCCAAATTGGCAAAAATAACTATTTTGACCTCCGTAAATAAATTCTTGTTTTGACAAACAAGATTTGACAAACAATCAGGACATAATTTGGAAAATGCATATACTGCAATTTCACAAAATCATTTAAATTTTGAAAAAGCATTTTAGAAAGTTTTATTGTTTGTGATAAGCAACTTTAATTTGCTTTAGTTGACAGGTATTAAATATTATTAAAAAAGATGTAAACTCTATTAATTTTTTAGCTTAACTTTTTTAGATTACTTTCATTTTACTGGTAGTGAAAATCCTTTTTTCATAAATTATTGAATTTTTAAATTTTATTATTATTTTAAGAAAAATATTTAATATTTTATTTTAAAAACAGTATAATGATATATAATTGTCGTATTTAACTAAGAATATTTTTTCTTTTAACTGTACTTAGTCACTTAGTTTTGGTTTTTTCTTTAAATCTTTTTATTTATTATCTCATAAGTTTTTGGTGCAAACTGCAATAAATGAATAGTTTATAATTTAATTTAAAATTACTAATTGCGCATTGGCACATTTTTCTGTAACAGCTAATTTTGTGAATTTCCATTTTGAAAAATTTTAAAGCATTAAGTTATTGTATTTATAATGTTCAGTCATAAAGTACTATTACTAAGATAAAAACTGAATGATAAAAAGATTAAAAATTTCGGCTGTCCAAAAAAAACAATTGACCATCAATTCCATGTGTTCGCTGGTTGAATTGACTGCTTGCCTTGGGTTTTTTATTTTCCAAGCTCTAAATCCAAGACCGGGCCAAAATGAAGAGCAGGATAAGATGTCTTAAGAATGTCTTAAATTTTAAGTCTTCCACTAGTTAGCAACATTAATTGAACATTACTGGCTCTCCTATAAGCTGTTCATTAAAAAATTGTATAGAGATGCTGAAAGACGCCATTTTTGCATTAGTTGTGAAGCTTTTATTGTTTACAGCTGCCACATTATAACTTTTATGTATATGTAAATAAGATCTGTTACAAATATAGGTAAGCTATTTTGTTTCTCTTTAACATTTATAAGTAACTTAGTTTAATTACTACCTACTACCCCAAAAAAAGGTCAATTGATCATCTTACTTCATGGCAAGAAAAACAAATATTTTTAAACAAGCAGCTTAATAAGCTACCCATAGCTCTCAGTCCTACAGGATCTAGAAGAGTTTCTAAAATTGTTACAGCAAAGTGAGGAAGAAGTGTAACTATAATTTGTTACATTAACAGTACTGGTTTTTACCTGCCACCTTTTTTGATTTTTGCCAGAGAACAAATGCTTCCTAAACTTGTAAAAAGAGCCACATTTTGATTATTTTTGAAGCACTTTTATCTAGACATGAAACCAAGCAAAGAATCTCCTGCTCTATTAATTATTGAAAATCACAAAACTCACATAGCTTTGGAAGCTTTATTATATTGCAGAGAGAAAAACATCACCATGGTTTGGTTGCCGCTCTACACATCACACCATCTCTAGCCCTTTAGTGTGCCATTTTTTGGCTCATTAAAGACTTTCTATAGCCAAACATGTGACAACTTTATAGTTACTCATCCAGGACAACCTATCCCTGACAAAAATATTGGTGATCTTTTGAGCACTGCTTACTTTAAAGCAGCTACAGTTAGAAATGCCATTAATGGGTTTAGAGAATGTGAGATCCAGCCTTAAAACCCAGTTATGTTTAGCAAACATGACTTTGGTGCTGCAAAAAATACTGATCATAAAGCAAATGCTAATTCCAATGCACCAAAGAAGTTGGTTAAAGTTTTTGATTTCAAACATTGGCCTAAAGTAAAAAAACGTGAGAAAAAAGGAAAAAGTATAAAAATGAACTCAAGCATTCTTACAAGTACACCCTTCAAAGAACTGTTAAAACAAATAAAAAAGCAGAAAGAACAAGAAAATATAAAAAAACAAATAAAAGAACCTTGTTAAGCTAAAAAGGGTGTAAATAAACTCAAGCTAAGTTCCTGTAGGCTAGGGATGCCAAATATTTGGGTTTTCAATATTTGTACAAATACCAAATACCCCAAATAGTGACCCCCCATATATTTGTACAAATACCAAATAGTAAAATGTATGAAAAAAATCAATTGATTTCAATTCAAATTTTAGCTTTTATTTAAGAAGTGATATTTTAAAAATACAAGCATATTCAATTTTTCTTCTTTCATTCTATTACGAAGTTTAGTCTTGAAGTTTCCAGTTACATAAAAGACTCTTTCAACATCTGTTGATGTTGCTTGCACAGTTAATAAGGCATCGTAGATCATCTGAAGTTTATCTGTACGTTCTTTTGTTCCTTCAAATGCCTTAATTTCATTTTCGATCGAAGTTTTGGCTGTTTTCTGATGGTTTACAAAGTGGTTGATAGGGTCATCAAGCTTGGATGTTGTATTTAAATCATTTTCATCATCATTTTCCTCCAACAATGATTCTGCAAATAGTCTTGTATTGAATTCCTTAATTTCTTTTCTAATAGTTAATTTTGAAGAATATTAAAAATAATCATTTTCCTTTGAATAATCACCAGTGTGAAGAAAAATCAATGTTGATATTAAATCAACATTTCTTCATGAATTAATTTGAGTTTTTAAATTTTCGAGCATTTTTTGCGAAATATCACTTTCCTATGCATTGAGTGTGTTGAATAAATAGATAAATGATCCTTCTGCCACCATCAAATTGCAGCATTTAGAGCTTAATTTTTTAATAACTTCTTCAACAGGAATCAAACTATCTATTATGTCTTTAACTTTAGTTTCAATGCTGTCATCATATGAACCTTCAAATTCAATTAATGTAGATTTTACAATTTCTTTCAGTTCATAAAATCTCTGCAACATAGGAAGTACACTATTCCACCTTGTCTTGCAGTCAATTAATAGAGTTAACTCTTTTCCTGTTGTTTCTTGGACATTTTCTTCAAAGCGAGCAATTTTCAATGGAGATTTTCGACATTTTTTCACATATCCTCGAACAACTTATATAACATCAAAGTAGGATCTTTCCATTGGTAAAGAGCTTTATTCTTCATCAAAATCTAGTTTTTCATCAAAATCTTCATCTTCGTCATCAAGTTCAACATTATCATTATATTCATCCATCTCTTCATGATCTTTTTGATATAAACAGTCAACAATAGCTAAATTTATTCCATGATTGTAACAAAGAATTTATTATTTGATTAATTGAAAATCCATCTTTGGCTGCACATTTTGATATTAACAACTCTCTAGACTCTCGAACTGTAAAACTTGTTATTGGACATTGAATTTTTTGATTACTTGGACCTTCTGTTGATTCTAATGTATTCTTTCTTTTAAGAGATATATCCATGCCATGTTTCAATTTTAAATGATTCATCAAATTCGTTGTTCCATAATTAACAATTGTACAAACTTCATTACAGTTGCCAACTCGACATTTTGTCTGATTTTTTCTGATTTTTACAAAATGTTTCTACACTTCACTCGTCATTTTCTAAATAAAATTTTAGTTTAGTCAATGTAACCTAAAAAAGCATGAGACTCATCTGATAGTAGTATTTATAGTACTTCTTTGTATAATTTCAATAGTTACTTGATTAAATTCACAATTAAACAAAGATCAATTTTAAAAAATTTCAGTAGTAGTGAATTAATTATGATATAAAATTCATGGAAATTGTGTAACTAGGAAATTGAAATAAAGGGTTCGTAACAAATCAGATTTTTAAAAATGTGACAGTTATTTTTTTTAAAAATGCTAAAAAATAATTTAAAAATTTTTGTACTAGTTATATATATATTTGGGTAAAAATACAAATATTTGGGTGACCCCAAATAGTGCTAAAAGCACCAAATACCCAAGTCCAAGTCTGGATTTTATAGACCTAAGTCTATAAAATCCAGGACAAACAATCTAGTTACATCAACTTCAAAGGATGATATTACAGGATCTCTTTATTGTGAAGAGGAATATTGTGACCCTCCAACAGAAGAATGGATTTAGTGCTGTAAATCCCAAGAGTGGTAGCATAAGATATGTTCCAATTATGAAAACAGTTTTTTTTATTTAAGACTATTGGTACAACTAAACACTTCAACATTACATTACATTATATTGCATTACACCTAGTTTGATAGTTTGTAAGATGTAAAACACAGTAATCACTTGTTAAACCATGTAACATATTCAAAAGATAAAATTTAAACATTTTAAACAGTTTAACTATTTAAACTATTTAAACATCTCAAAGATGACTTTGACCTTTGGTCAAAGTCATCTTTGAGATGAGATGACGATTTGTTAAGGTTGCTAAAATTTGATGATTTGTTAAAGTTGCTAAAAAATAAAACTATCTTATAAATAAATGTATATTTAATATCACAAAGGACTACTCTAACATGTTTATGTAAACTAATATTACTATCCTTGAAAATAAATTAAAATAAATTAATAAGCAACAAAAATTGTTAACATAGTCATCTTGCCCCGGTCTTTCCTATATTTCTAACTTGGTGACATCCACGGGAGTATCAACAAATAAAGCTGCTAAAATATATAAGCAATTATCACACAATAGCATCGATTTTTAAACTCATTAAATCAAACAAATGATTAAAATAATTGAAACACATGAAACACTTGTCCCTACACTTTAATAGCGTATTGATGAAGGTTGCAGTACATAACCACAATTTTTTACAAATTTTATATGGTAGTGGTGTAGTCGTAGAGCACTTACTTAACAACAAGAAGTACTCAGTTCAATCTCCACCATTTCCTTAGTAATATCGTGCTAAACTTTTTTCTCCATGCAAAGTTCTTCAAGATTAGTGTTTGGAGTTATTTTTTCTGTTAAAGAGTTGAACGAGGGTTGTAACTACAATAAAAGTAGCCTCCTTGACTGTAGTGGCCCTCTTAGCCTTGGGGAGGTGAATAACATTGAAATAAAATTTAAAAAAAATTATAATACGTAAAGGCTAAAACTATTGGTGTAGAAACTGCAAAGGTTCTTAATAAGCACAACTTTTGGAATTCAATAATGATCTTTAGAAGAAAAGAATTTAGAAATTTTCAGTGAGGTAAATACTAATTTAATATTTGCTGAACGGCAATATTAAATTAGTATTTGCCTCACTGAAAATTTCTAAATTCTTTTCTTCTAAAGATCTTATTCCTCTAGAGTTCAAATCTAGAGGTGTATAAATTCGTATGTGCAGGATGTAACTCCTGTTATATAGGCGAAACTACTCGCCATCTCAAGACTCGGATATCTGAACATTAAAAGAAGGACAAAAAGTCACATATGTATAAACATCTCCATGCTAACGAAAATTGTTTCATGCAAATAAATAAGTGTTTTTCTGTGTTAGATTCGGCATATAACAAATTTGAGCTAAAGCTTAAAGAAAGTATGTTTATAGAATGGTTAAAACCTGGTATGAATAAACAGGTTAACCATGTACAAATGATACTTTCTGTTTAGTTGCTATTTTTTATACATATTGCGTATCTTTTTAACCTATTCTTTTGTTTGTTTATGCGACACAATGGTCGCAAAAAGTGACCAACGGAGCCGTCCAGTCACGTAGATCTGGGAGATGTGAAAATAGAAGTAGATTGTAGATGATGTCATTGGGTGAGAATCATAAATGAATGTAAAGACTATTTTGTAGGAGGAAGGAAATTTTAGGACTCAGGGATTAGGTGAACAATAACTCACGCTCTAGTCATACTAAACAAATGATAAAACAATGGTCTATGAGTAAACAAGTCAATATCGATCCGCTGGTTCATTAAAGGCAACCATGGCTAAAATTATCGTACCATATCAGGAAGAATCATCAGGAAGATTCATCAGTAGGTTCATCAGGAAGATTCTTCCTGATGAACCTACTGATGGTGAAACACAGTGTTGAAGTAATCAAAAATTAGATAGGTGTTTTTACTAATTTATTTTTGCTCTGTTCTTTTAGAAAATTGAGCACTCTATTTGTAGAATACACTAACATAATTTATAATTTATATATATATATATATATATATATATATATATATATATATATATATATATATATATATATATACATATATATATATATATATATATATATATATATATATATATATATATATATATATATACTATATATATATATATATATATATATATATATATATATATATATATATATATATATATATATATATATATATATATATATATATATATATATATATATACATATATAGATATACAGATATATAAATTAATAAAAACATTTATCTAGGTTTTTCTTCAAAAATTTGTTTCTCAATCAGTAGGTTAAACAGGACGCTTCCTGATGAACTTAGTGATGGAGAAACCAATTGTTGAAGAAAAATTTATATAAGTGTTCTTACTAATTTATTATTGCTCTGTTCATTAAGAACATTGAGCACTCTATTTGTAGAATACACTAACATAATTTATATATATATATATACACACACACACATATATATATACATATATATATATATATATATATATATATATATATATATATATATATATATATATATATATATATATATATATATATATATATATATATATATATATATATATATATATATATATATATAATTATGTTAGTGTATATTTCACTCAGAAAATACGAAGAAAAAAAAATTACAATTAATCGAATTTCATTTCAAACAATTGAAAATTAATCATCATTTATAAAACCACAATAAAAATAAACAAGTTTTTGCAACACAATACAAGCAAAAAATTCATTTATTATATTTCATCAAATTCCTCCCTTTTGGTTTCCTTACTGCACATAGAAGTTAAGCACATACAACGAGTTGTTAATGTGAGACACTCTTTTTCTACCTCACTATCCAGTTGTTCCAATATTGCCTATTTAGGTCTACCAATTATGGTGGCCATGCTATAATTTTGAGTTACCTGCCAACTTTTTTTTTTAAATAGCTTGTTTGGGGTCATTATCTCGTTGCATGGGGGATCTGTGCCTGATTAGTTGCTTTCTACATGGTACACATGGTCGCACATGATACACATAGTCACACATGGTATAGCATTTCTATGTAATACCTTATGATTATCAAGAACTCCATTTACTTTCATGAGATTACTAACCTGATTGGAAGCAATACAGTCCCACACCATTACTGAACCTCTGCCATGTTTGATGTAGGCTGTATAAACTGTGGATTGAATTTTTCAGTAGCTGTTCATCGCACACTGATCTATCACTTTGTTATAAAAATAAGAAAGCTACTCTAGCATTCAAGCCAACAGTTTTTAAGAGATATTGTACAGTCCTTTCGGAAATAGTTTTCTGAAACGGTTTTCGAGGGATGGTGTACAGTCCTTTCTAAAATAGTTTTTTTAAACAGTTTTTAAGACACATTGTACAGTTCTTTCTGAAATAGTTTTCTGAAACAGTTTTCAAAGAACATAAAATAGTCCTTTCTGAAATAGTTTCTTGAAATAGTTTTTAAGGAACATTGTTCAGTCCATTCTAAAATAGTTTTCTATAAGAGTTTTCAGGGGACATTCTACCTTTTTGAAATAGTTTTATTGTGAGCAGCATTGAGGGTAAATATTATTTCTTAGTCTGTTTATGGTCTACTTTGTTTACATGAGTATAATTGACTTGTTTTCAGCCTTTGATGTTTTGCAGAGACATCCATTTCTTTTTTATCTTTATTTGTATTGGATTTGAACCGAGGAATAGTATCACTAACTGTTGATTGCATTATTTTCAAAATTTTTTGAATATATCTAGAATGACCATCATTCTAGATATATTCAAAGCAACAATTGACAATGTTTTTCTAGCAACAATTGAGAGTTTCTAGCAATAAACTAGACTTTTTTGACATTTTATAACATTTTCTGACTTATCAATATCTAAAACTTATCACAAAAAATACTTTTATAAATTAAAAAATTATGAAATTACAAAGAAATTAAAAAATTTTTAATTTAATTCATCTATAAAAAATACTTTATAAACTAATTTATTAACTCAATTTATTATATTAAAGGCAAAAAACTTTAATGAAACTATGCTTTGATGAGAAAAGATCAGTTGAACTTACAAATTACAATAAACAATTATTGAAATAAAAGATTCAATAAAAACTAATTTAACGCATTCGCTGCCAACTATGAGTATACTTGTAGTAACCAGACATTGTTTTTTTTTTGCCAATTACAAGTATACTTGTAGAGTGCTGGTGTCATGAATTTGCCATTTAAACTTGACATCATATATTTAACTGTTAGTGATCCAGTTTTGTTTCAAAAAAAATTACTGTACAAATATATGCAATATTAAATATATGCAATATTAAATATATATAAAACAATAGTATTTCTTTAAAATTCACTCAAATATAATGAAAAAATAAATTTAATATATTTTTAATACAAACATTGTCACTTAAATAACTTGATAATCAACTTAATTCTAAAACCAATCCATAACCCAACCAATAATTAATAACCAACCAGTCAATAGACCACTTGATTTGACTTAATACCTAACTCAAAAAATACTAAATAGGTACTCAATAATTGTACTTACCTTACAGATTTAAAAATACACATAAAACAGACTTATCTTATATACAAAATATAAAAATTTAAACTAAAAACCTCAACAGTATAAGTGAAATCTTTAATTTCCCAAAGTTTTTTTTGACCTTCATTGACATTTCTTTGAACAAGCTATAAAAAAAAATTTTAAATCTTTATTTTTTATGCAAATGTAAATAAAATAAATAACTTATATATAATTAACAACATAAATAATTTAAAATGTAAGATATAAATGCAGTGTTTCATGCATGAACAATCATTCAGGCTTTTTCAAATGAAAATATTTTATCTTCTTCATACTCCTTAATATTCCCTAAATGTTTTGTGAGAACACTTAAACGTTCTTAAAACTTTTTTTAGCAAACTCTTCCCTTAATGGTTGAACATCTTTGAAGTTTGACTTTTTCATGTTATCATTACAGGGTGCAACAAATAGTTTTTTTTAATGAATGAAAAAATGACATTCGTATCATTATTTATTGGCAAATGCCTAATTTAAGAGATATGTGTCAAATATGGGAGTTTTATTTTCAAATAGTTTTTATTTTAGTTAATAACTTATTATGTATTATTAAAAACACTTATTGAATTTAATCTATCTTTGTTTTTTCAAAACAATTTTTTATGCATTTGAAAAGCGCGCACAAATTAATGACTAGTTAATATGCAAAGACCTAATGATTGAAAACTGTTATCGATTGATACTAAATAGTGAACTTTTCTCAATTTAGTTTGTTAAATTTAATTACAAATAAAAAAACGTGTGAACTTGAAGAAATTTAAATAAAAGGAACTAAAAATAAAATAAAAGTTGTTTTGACATTTCTTTTTTGAAACTTTTAAAAATAATATCATATTAAGTATTTAATAATAAGTTAATAAAAATATCATATTATTGGTTCTGTTAAATGCACAATAAAAAATGAAAACTATGATAAACATAATAATTCTATACATTCTATTAGATTATATATATTTCAACAAAACGTAAAAAAATTTTTCAAAAGTTTTAAAAGTTTTTTTAATATGCAAACAAACTTCACTTATAGAAGAAAGCAATCATAATGTTTAAGCTTCTTTTAAAGCTAACACATTCATTTCAAGTAAAATTTTGCATGCAAATGTTAATGCAAACACCATGTTAACACATAAATACTTTCATCAATAGCGTACTTAGTTAATTTACTTAAAAGTGTAGAAAGTAATTGTGTTATAGTTTCAAATTTTATTAACTAATTGTATTTTATTATAAATATGTATTTTTTGTAACAAATAAAAAACTATCAATCGAATAACTATTTAGAAAAAAAATTACTGTAGTAATGTGTTCATTTTTTAAAATTTTAATCATCATAACCATCATTACAATCATCATCATCATCATCATCATCATCATCATCATCATCATCATCATCATCATCATCATCATCATCATCATCATCATCATCATCATCATCATCATCATCATCATCATCATCATCATCATCATCATCATCATCATCATCATCATCATCATCATCATCATCATCATCATCATCATCATCATCATCATCGTCATCATCATCATCATCATCATCATCATCATCATCATCATCATCATGTATTGTTTCTTATCTACAATATCAATCTTCATGAAAATTTAACATCTAAAGTGGCTCTACCTGTTAAAGACTCAACTTTATACTCTTGTCTTGACAAAAAATCTTCACTTTTTGATTGCTTAGAACAAGCAGCTGATTTTTAATCTGATCTCTCTTCTGTAACAGCCTAAGACTTGGTGTGGCTTATGGATGTAAATTCTGGACTTAAAATCAGATTTGTTAACTCATTTATTTACTGCAAAAAAATATTGCAATAATGTTGGTATTCCTATATTGATAAATAACAACCCTCTTACTCTCAGACAAAGTCTAAAAACACATTGCAAATGTAATGTGGTCATGGTGTAGTGGTAGAGCGCTCACGTCATAAGCGAGAGGTACCGAGTTTGATCTCCACCATGTCCCTGATAGTACCGCTTTCAACTTGTTTCTCTGCACAGAGGATTTGGTTGTTAAGGTTTGTGTTTCGAAGCTGTATAATTGAGAGAGGGTTTTAACCGCAATTAAGTAGCCTCCTTGTCTGTAGTGGCGTTTTCAGCCTTGGGGAGGTAAATTAGCATAAAGAAAAAAGAATAATAAATTAGACCTGCTTTATCTGCCAAGCTTGAGTTACTCTCCCATTGTTGTAAGGTTGCATTTCTTTCTTTCTTACAAATACGGGTGATGCAGAAGTTATCGGACAAATCCTAATTTCATTATTTGAGCATAATAATTAGTTTTTGTGGTTTTATGCGTAGGCATAAACATTCTATAAAATATAAACTTTATTATTTGAAACACAATTATTTAAAATGAGGTTAAATGCAGCTGAACGGGAATCTTTTCGAAAGCGACTAAAAATGTTTTTTGTAAATAAACCTAATATATAAAAAAAAATAATCATAAATCATTTTAAAAAGGAACGATTTGCTCAAAGTACAATATATGATAACCTAAAAAGACTTGAAACTGTTCAATCGTTTTCTGATAGAAAGCACCCTGGTCGTCCGACATCCTGGACTAGAGAAAAGAAAGCCGAATTAACGAGACTTGTCAACAATCGAAAAGGGGTCAGTCAGAGAAAAATAGTTATTAAATTCGGTTTAAATCAATCAACAATTGGTTGTCAGTTAAAAAAAATGAATATTAAATATAGAAAACATGAAAAGACTCCAAAATACACTATAGAACAACAAATAAAGGCAAAGAAAAGAAGCAGGAAACTAGTTAACCAACTCTATAACACAAAATCGCTTCTAGTCATCGATGACGAAAAATACTTTTGTTTTGCAGGGGACAACATGCCTGGAAATTCTGGATACTACACAAACAACAAAAAGACATGCCCAGAAAGTGTTTGTTTTATAGGAAAAGAGAAATTTCTAAAAAAATTATTAATGTGGATAGCCATATCTGACCGTGGTAAGTCCGAGCCATTGTTTCGCACTTCCAAGGCTGTTGCGATCAATTCATCAATCTATATTAATAAATGTTTAGAAAAACGACTTCTTCCATTTATTCACAAGTATCATGGAGGTTTTAACTATTTATTTTGGCCAGATTTAGCAAGTTCTCATTATTCTAAAGATTCTCTAAATTGGATAGACCAATATGTCTATTACGTTGATAAAGAATCCAATCCCCCAAATGTGCCTCAAGCGCGACCAATTGAAAATTTTTGGGGACATTTGGCACAGAAGGTTTACGTGGGAGATTGGCAAGCTTCAACAGAGCAAGTTTTGATTGATCGCATTAAACTAAAACTACAAGAAATTGATTTAAACTTTTTACAGTCGCATATGAAAGGCGTCAGAGCAAAATTGAGATCAATTGCAGATGGTGGTGTTTTTTCATATAAAAAATAATATATTTTTATTAAAAGATAAATGCTTTATTTAAAAAAATTATAATAGTTTGTTTTTTTATTTATAAATAAGTTATTGACGTTTTTATTTTGCCCGATAACTTCCGCATCACCTGTTATCATGGTCAATGCTCAAACAAGCTATCATCTCCATGACGATAAACCAAAACTCATTCTTGTTTGTTTTTTATTCAACAAGTTGCATCCTTTTACTGTATCTGTCCATTCATGCTATAAAAACTTTTATTAATCCAATTTTTTTCCTTGCACATCAAAAAAACCTTATAACTACTTCTTCTGTATATAAAAGAAACCTTAAAACTATTTCTTCTGTATATAAAAGTATATAAAAGAAAAACATCTTCATGTTTTTCTTATATATACTTTTCAAATCTTTAGTTAACCATTTCTTAGTATTTTTACTTATTCTCTAATTTAAAGTAACTCATAACTTAATAGTGGTTGCTTGCAATCTTGTTGGAAGTAAATCAGAGTTTGAAAATATATAAATATAGCAAATATTTAATAAATACTGAATGTAAGCATAAAATTGTAACATATAAAGTATTACAAATTTTTTTCTAGCCTCGGCTAACAACCCCTGCTAAATCTTATAGTTTAGCCGGGGCCTTGTTTGAAAAACATCTCATTTTTAGCCAGGGCACGGGTCACTTACTACAAGAAGTTGCACTTTTTAACTACTCCAGGTCAGGTCAGGTTTAGGATCATCACGATCACCTTGCTACTGGTATCATGTAACACAGTACTACTTGTCCATGCCCTGCTGCTTTTTTAGGTGAAGGCTAGAAGAAACAAACTCCAACTTAAAAATCCCCTGTCTTGGGGCTGTTGGTTGAGTAAAGGCTAGAGGTGGTGTCAATAAAAATACTCATCTTGGGAAGATGTTAACTGTACCTAGCTACTGTTTTGTAAAAGGCCTCCTGGGCAAAGACTTTAGGGGTAAGCAGAATAATTCTACTAACCAGCCTTGAACCCCTTCTTCATCTATTAGGCTGGTGTAGATGTAAACCTATGACATTTTATCCTGCCTAGTATGATGAATGCTAGATCTTGACTCTACTCATAGGTTTTTGGTTGTGTCTCCTTGATAGAGGCTATGTAACTCTTTTTGTTATCTCCTAATGAGGGTACAGCTCTAAAACTTAGTTTAATGGTTCTAAGTCCACCTGGTACTAAGATTTCCTGAAATGGTACTGTTAATACTCAAGTCAAGTAATAATAATAATAGTCATTTTAAACTTAAATCACTCCAAAAGTAAGCCAAAATATTAAACATAAAAAACCATCGCCACCACCTAACTATTTTAATATACCCTCAACAATTATTTGTGGTCTGCGAAGCAACCTTCCATTAATTGAATCTTACTTCTTGCAAAATTCACTAGATTTGCTTGCTCTTAGAGAGACTAATTTAAATTTTGCTATTCCTTCTTTAGATCTCAGTGTTAATAGGTACTATCCTTTGATTCACAAAGACTCTATTAGCCACATGCTTGGCTTGGGGTATACATACGCATCAGTTCACCTATTTGTTGTAAGATCAGGTTCAAATCCCTTGACCATTCTTTTATGTGCTTCCGCTTAGCACCTCTTCATTCTATCACCTTGCTCTTTGTTCTTTATTGTTTTCTTTCTTCCCAATGATGTAATTTCTGATCAAATTGAACATGCCTACTCTCTTTACCCTTCTGTCAATATTGTTGTTATTGGTGACTTTAATGCTCATCATACTGAATGGCTTGGTTCTAATGCCACTGACCCTGCTGGCACTAAAGCCTATAACTTCTGCATTTCTCAATCTCCTCCACAGATAGTTAAGTATGTGATTCGTTTTCCTGACAATCCTAATCATATACATTCACTCCTTAATTTATGCCTTGTCCCTGATCCTAGCTTGTATTCAGTTTCTCCTCTTTCTCCCTTAGGTGGTTTTGACCATGCAATGATCTCTATAAATCTTTTATCTCATACTTCTTTTTCAGACCCACCCTATCATTGCACTGGGATTTTTTTCGTCACCATTTTGGTGAGGGTTATTGGACTAATGTCTTTTCTAATAAATGCGCCTCCAACATAATCTCCTGGATTCAGGCAGGAAAGGAAGCTCTTTTTTCCTTCTTGCCAGTTCCAAGTCAAACTCCATTCTACTCCATGGTTTTCACCTTCTTGTGCAGCTGCTATATCTAATCATAGTAATTTTTTTCATCTTTTTCAAAAAACAAAAAAATGTTCCCTCTTGGGAACAAACGGCTATTTATTATTGCGAGAAATCTATGTAAAAGGTTGCTTTCTGATGCCAGTCTTCATTATTCTCAGTTCACTAAATCTTGTATTTTATCTTAGAAGTTAGACTCTAGAGACTTTTGTAAAAGGGTAGGTCTAAAATTCCATCTCTCATTCATTGG
The DNA here is from genome assembly GCF_038396675.1 of Hydra vulgaris. Classification (NCBI taxonomy): domain Eukaryota; kingdom Metazoa; phylum Cnidaria; class Hydrozoa; order Anthoathecata; family Hydridae; genus Hydra; species Hydra vulgaris. The sequence continues at coordinate 56,137,046 of NC_088928.1, forward strand.
ATTGATCTTACTACCTCTTCCAGGGATAATACAGAACTATTTGCAAAGAATATTTCTTCTAATTCAACTCTTGAACCTTATGGCCATTTTCTTCCTGCCATTCCAATTAAGCAGGTTAACCCATTGTTAGACATTCAAATCATTCCAGTTTCAGTTGCTTATACCTTAATTAAACTCTTCTACAGCTTGTGGTTTAGACAACATACCTATCACAGTCTTACAAAATTACTCTCCAGAACTCTCTTCAATTCTCTCTAAATTATTTTGTAAGTTCTTCACTGAGTCTTGTTTTCCTGCCTGCTGGCATCTGTGGTTCCTTTTTTAAAAAACTTTGGTAAACATTCTTATGCCACTAACTATCTTCCGATCAGTTTTCTATCTGTAATTAGCAAAGTCTTTGAGTTTTTAATCAACAAATTTCTAATATCCCGTCATGAATCAAATAACTTACTGTCAGACAATCAGTATGGTTTTTGATCATCTCGCTCTACAGCTGATTTGCTAACTACTGTGACTGAAAAATTTTATTTTGCATTGGAGGTGGAGGCAGCAAGACTCTTGATATATCTAAAGAGCTCTTGATATTTCTAAAATTTTTGATAAAGTTTGGCATGCCGGTTTTCTCCATAAACTTGCTTCATTTGGTGTATCTGTGAAAGTTTTTGAGATTATTAAAATTGCTTTTGTCAAACTGCTTTATTAAAGTCATCCTCGAAGGCCAACACTCTTCTTCATTTCCTTTTTCTTCTAGACAAGGTCCGAAAACGAATTTTATCAACATCAACTAAAACTCATTCTTGCTTGACTCATCATTTAGCAAAGTCTCATTTGCTTACTGTTTCTGTCTCTGCATGCTAAAAACTTTTATTCGCCTTGTTTTTTTCCTTGCACTTCAATCTTTTGGAACTTTTTTCCATCTTGATGTTTTCCTGACTCTGACAACCTACAACTTTCAAGTCTTCTGTCAGCCGTTTCCTTGCTTTATATCTCTATTCTTTTTTTTTTCTAGTAACTTTCAACTTAATAGTGGTTGCTTACATGTTACCACAATACTAAAAATCTCCACAATACTAAATACTCCCTGTTTGGGAGTGAAAAGGCCAGTAATCAGGTTTTATTTTTGTGTTAATTTTTATTTAATATGGGTTAAATAAACATTCTTACTTGTTACCACAATACTAAAAACCGTTTACTAAATAGTGTTTGTATCAATGATAATGTATTGTCATATAATTTTGTCAATAACTTCTTTGTTCTTTTCATAATATTTTATTTCATTTACAATAAACATTATTATAAAATTAATGAAATTGTCAAATATATCTATGCTTGAACTCATTATCTTTCAGGATTTGCTTTTAGCTTTAATTTTGCTTTTAGCCGAGTCGCTTCTAAGTTTTTTTCAAACTTAACCTAATTATGTATGAGTGATGAGTGAGAAAGCTTAAAAAAACAAATATATTACAAAAATACATACCTAAACTTGTATGTATGGAAAACGTATTGGATATCCAGAAAAAAAAAAAGTTAAGAAAAATATCCGGAAATATCCAGAAAAAGATAATCCCTGGTTTATATACTTAAATAAAAATTTTATACTAAAATAACGCAGAATATTATAAAACGATTTTTTTTTCAAATGATCAGATTATTAATTCTATAAAACTTTTAAGTATAACATTTTTATTTTTCTGCACACATCTAACGCAAACAATGATTTTGTTTCCATGTAGTTTTATTTTAATTTTAGTAGTTTTTTTTTGTTTTGATTTTTTAATTGGAATAATTTTTGTTCCCAATTTAGTTCTAGTTTCTCAGACATTTTTCTTTTAATTCTCGTTCTAAGTTTCAACTTTATCATTATAATTCTTTTTTGTGAATTAAAAATAACTTTAGTTTGAACAAAAATTTTTATTCTAATTAGCCCTCTTCGTTTTAGCATTTACAAAACTTTTTTAAAAGAAGTTTTTAATCCAAAAATTTTATTTTTGTATTACCCAAAAAAATGTATATGGAACTGAAATTTTGAAAAAAGTAAAAAAAAAAAATTAAACTAAATCAAAATATACTTCAAAATGTCATTTAATAATGTCAAATTAATGAGGAAAAAAAAAACAAAATTTTCATTGCAAAGCATGGTTATTATGTAAAAATAATCAAAAATAATAACCTGGCTAATAATAATAACTTTAATAACTGAAAAAATGATTCAAATAACTAACATCACCATTATATGATTGAGTCTATTTATATATGATTATATGATTTAAACACTGATACAAAACAGTTTTTTAGTAATTGTTTTTTAGTATCTTGCAAGTCCTTGGTACCTTGCAAGTAGGGCCCTGCGAATCTTTGAGATTTGAATCGGATTCGCAAATCTATATAAGATTCAAGATTCGATTTCAAATCTTTTCAAATTGAATTCTTTCAAATTGAGTCCTTACAATAATTTGAAAAAAACTTTTGACAATGCAATTCTGCATTATAAATGTAAACATTTTTGACATCCAACGGTTTGATCTGACATGCAATTTATGTTACAACCACATAAATGGACGTTTTTCATTGGATCAAACTGAAATCGACATTGCACAGACCACAATTCGACGTCACTTAGAAGCTGCAGGTGCACAGACAAAGCAGTGAACCAATTTCTGTTCAAGTTCAAGCTCAAGCTAATCAACTGGAAAATTTTCCTTGCTTCACATAGGTCTGTCAAATGCTGAAATTCTGAAAGAAAAAAACAATGTTATTAAAGAAGAAAATGCTGATAATTTAACCAAAGAATTTGAGCAGTTTCCAGTGTTTTCACTTGGTTCAACAGTCTCACCACTGGACTTTTGGAAAGCACATGAAGAAAAGATGTCTTTGCTAGGAAAGACTGGTAGAGATTATTTGTCAATTCAATCATCCAATTGTGCTAGCGAATGAGTTAACTCAGTTGGTGGTCAAGTTCTTTGCAATAAAAGACTATTGCTCACTTCTGCCAATAGTGAAAAACTAAACTAATAATTCTAAACCCTAGTAGGAAACATAATTTAAAAAAAATTTTAATATTGTTTTAGAAAAATTAAAAAAATATATCGAACTAGTTTTTTTCATTAACAAGCTTTAAGCAATAGAAGTTACCTTCATTTTAACTTTTATGTCTTGAATTTTGATTCTTGATTTGTAGTAAAAGTCAACTAGTTCATAAAATCTATGATGCACTTTGTTTGCATTCTAAATAAAATTTGATAAATTGATTTTGATATACTTTTTTCTTATTTAAATATCATATATAAATCTCAAAACAACCTTTAAAAACTCGCCAACAAACAAATCAATTTTTAAAAGCTCAGGGTTGAAGTAAAAGCTACGTAATTGTTCCTCTGTAAATGGTTCAATTTCTTTTGCAGGGAATAATGACACTATTTCTTTTGCTGGTGTCACACTTCGCACAGAATTTATAGTACTTTCCAATTTTTGTTTTTCAATACAACTCTTTTCTTTTAATGAAATGTCACCTACAACCAAACTCACAGTTTTTTCCTTTGTCAAACTGTCTATTTTTTCAGTGGTATCAGTCAACAAAATCTCATTCACAACTTCTTGCTTAATATTTTCAGACAAAACTTCACTTACAAACATTTCTTTGGTATCTGTAGACAAATCATCTGTTTTAAATTTTTCTTTTTTATTTACAGTATTAAATACATTCTCATTTAATTGATGATTTATATTGTCAATTTTAAATAAAGATGATGAACCTGAAGCTGACATATTATAATCAGAATGGGAATCTATATTGAGAGAACTAATGTTATACTCAAAACTTGGCAAAGATATTAAGGGTGCTGAAGGGATTTTATTCTGTGCATTAAAATTTTCTATTTGTGGGACTACGTGTTCAGAAAAGCTTCTTGTTTCATCTTTAGTTAAAGAACTCAACATCAATGGATTTGAAATTACTTCCAATTCTAAATAAAAAATAGATTGTGAATATATATATATATATATATATATATATATATATATATATATATATATATATATATATATATATATATATGTGTGTGTGTGTGTATATATATGTATATATATTAAATATATTATATACATATATATACATATATATGTATATGTATGTATATATATATATATATATATATATATATATATATATATATATATATATGTATATAAATATATATATATATATGTGTATATATATATATATATATATATATATATATATATATATATATATATATATATATATATATATATATATATATATATATATATATATATATATATATATATATATATATATAATGTATTTAATATATATTAGGGTGGAGTGAATTTTAGTTTTTTTTAAATTCATTTAGCCTGGGTGTGCAAAAGTTGTCTATTTATTTCAGAAATACTCTGGAAAAATATCAATGCTCTAGGAAATTTTCTTGAGGTGCCTCCAGACCTTTAAAATTTTAATGGGTCCCTAATATTATATAAAAAAAAGTTTTTCAAAAGTATGTCATGTTGGGTCTCAAAAGAAGCAAAATTTTATAAAAATTTCAAAAATAACAAAAATATTATTTAAGATTTTTTTTGAAAATATTATCAAAAAAATAAACTTTTTTCATTTTTAGTTTAAAAGGTCATTTTTTCTGCAATAAACTATAAAATAACAATTTTTTTTTAAATAATTGTTATTTTTGAAATTTTTATAAACTTTGCTTCTTTTGAGACCCAACATGACATACTTTTGAAAAACTTTTTTTTATATAATATTAGGGACCCATTAAAATTTTAAAGGTCTGGAGGCACCTCAAGAAAATTTCCTCGAGCATTGATATTTTTCCAGAGTATTTCTGAAATGAATAGACAACTTTTGCACACCCAGGCTAAATGAATTGTAAAAAAAAAAAAAAAATTCACTCCACCCTAATATATATACATATAAACAAGGGAAAAACAGGGAATGTCAGTTTTTGAAAATACTGATAATTTTTTATTAATATGTTGTACAAATCATAAACTACCTTCAGTGTTAAACTTGAAACAAATAAATAAAAATTAATGGTCTAAAAGGTATTAACAACGACTGGTTAGTAGTTCTATTTTTATAAAGCAGTATTTTTATTTTTTAGAATATTGTTTGCAATTGCAACTTATTGACAAGTAAATGGTCAATAATTACATTAGTATAAACATATGTTTATATTTAAATACACATATAGTACGAACACAAACTTTCGATTCAAAATACGGTCATAAGCTTATGATCTAATATACTATCATTAACCAATAAGGATATTTTTGATCATTTCAATTTGTAAACTACTTTGAAAAAAAATAGAAATTTGCATCCTAGTAATCTCTATATTGTTATTGCCATCTCTATGTTGTAATATTACTTAATAATAGTTATTTAATAGTGTTAGTAATAGTGTTAGTGCTCATTTGAGCGTGTTTGACACGGAACCCTAGTCAGTCATTGCAACCGAGGTAGTGGGGAAAAAGAGTTGCAGCATTTTGTTTTATAAGAAAACATAAACAAACGTGTATGCAAATATCTAACTTATGTAAACTTCAAATTAAATAATGTTAAGACATACTGAAACATTTATCAAGTTTTACAGTTTAATTTTCATTTGAAAATTGCATTGCATCAAGCTCTCCTTAATTTTGATCTATAACATTTATTTCCGTTAAAAAAATCATTATATAGTTTTAAAAATTTCCATTTAACAACATGCCAGCGTGGCCAAGTGGATAGCGTGCCAACTTACCACTGGGAACTTTTTTTACTTTATTTAAAATACAAAAAATTTTTAAAGTTTTATAGGGATTATATACAAACATATGTAACGATATTATACACTTTAACAAACAAAAAGATTTGAAAAAAGCTAAAATTTCTAAAAACATCAAAACACCGGGAGAAAAAATTTGTTGCGTATGTCTCATGATTGAGATACTTATGTTATTAATGTGCTCAGGTAATTAGTCCTAATAAGCGGCTGATGGTCTGAAAAAAAGTTGTCTGAAACTTAATTAAGAAAAAACTTAATAAGACAGTCCTGCTACTTCAGATGGTGCTGCTGTGGAGGCAATAAAAAAAAAACCCTGTAGCTAGAAAAAAATTTAAGACTTTCTTTTGACAATTAAAAGTTTTATTAGCTACATTTATTTGCTATATTTTATTTGCTACATTTTTTTACTATAAATATGTGCTGCAGCCATTTTTCAAAACGCCTTAATATGCTTATTAAGTATTTCAAGAAAAACCGAATTAAAAAAATTATTAGGAGAAACTCTTTGTAAATCGTTTTTTGAAACGAATACTTTTAATGAATTTTTTCAGAAATCTTTGAAAATATGTATTCGATAAAGTTTGTAGACATCTAAACTAGCTTATTTTCTAAAAAAGTCAAAATTGATTTTTTTTACCTTAAGGCGTTTTGAAAAATGACTGCAGTATGGATGAAACAACGAATATGTTGAAATGAGATAATTTGATACAACTTTAAAAGCTTTTAACAAAAGCCACTAAACCAAAAAAATTAAAAGTAATTGCAGTTCAGTGCACTTAAAAATTTTAAGTATAATGTATTGAATACAAATTGTAAAAAGAAATATTATATAAATAATTTTTTAATTTTAATACAAAGTAATTTTTTTTAAACTTTGTTGCGCTTAGCCATTCCTATATACACAATATATATATATAAACAAACAAGTTATTTGTTTATATATATATTGTTTATAAAATGTAAAAAATCCACTTATATAGCATTTATAACATTTTATTCAGGACCGTATGTAATATAAGTAAACTTTTCTAATAATTACAAGTCTTTTTTGCTCAACTGTTTTGTTTTGCTTTTTTGTAGGTATGTTATTATATTTTAAAAAATTGACAAGATTGAAAAAATACAAAACATATTGATGTCCAAGTGGAAAATTTGAAACTCCAATTTTAGATTTGCCCCTCTTGATAATTTCTGATTGCTAAAAATACGTCATCTGCTTCTAAAACCTTTAAAAATGATAGACGAGGCTTTTTCATAACTCGTTGAAGCCACAGTTTTTTTGCGAATGTAACATCACTTTGTGACAAAAAACTAGGAAAAAAAACTAGAAATAAGATTTTATCTCAATTTTTTTTTAAAACTCCTTCTATTAAAGATATAAGGAATATATTTTTATAGGATATAAATCTCTTATCCATGAAATGATATATCTGTATCAGTTTTATATATTTTTATGCAATTGTATGCAACATAACTAAAATTAATGAAAAAATGTAAGATAAATGCAAAAGGAAACTTGACGCATAAAGGTTTATTTTGCCACAAACCAGTGTCAATGCGCAAAATTTTTTTGGCTTAACTTTTAGATTAGTGTTTAATATTATTCTTCAGTTTTTAATCATAATCATAAGAATGAACTTTTTTTTTATGACTATGTTTTAGAGGTCTAAGATCTTCTTAGTTCCATTTTAGTATAGCGTTGCGTACAAATATCTGTAAGTGTAAACCGTCTTTAGCATATGTTGAGTTTGCAGGCATTTTATGGAATAATCACATGATATATCTATAAAATGAGAAAACTTTAAAATTTTATTTTAAATTTTAGAAATCATTTTTACTATATTATTATTTTTTTGCTATAAATATATAAGATTGAAAAAATTTCAAAATTTATTATGCTGAGGTGAGGTCTTAAACCTCCCAAAATAAAACTGATAACAATGCACTTAACCACTGAGTTATCAATCAAATGCATTTAACAAAAAAACAAACCTAATTATAAGTCTCTTATAAGCTGTACATATGCAGAAAAGGTGCAGATGATTAACACAAGACAAAAATGAAAGTATTATAAATCCTATTTGATCTTTTAGAGGACATAAGTCTTATTACTCTTTCAAAAATTCTAGGAAACTTTATCTTCCAGAAAATTTAATTCATAGCAAGATGTATTCAATGTACTTAGAAAGTCACCCAGAGAAGGTTACAGGTTTTTTTTGTTTTGTTTCACTTTCAGAAGAAAAAAAGGGAAAATAATCAATTTATTATAGCGTTATAAATTTTTTTTACTTTAATATAAAGTTTTACTCGCATTTTTTCTTTTTTTAAATAGACAAATCTTTACTAAAAAATTTAACATTGCCTTTGGGTACACAAGGAAAGACACATTTTCAACATGCAATAGATTTAAAATAGAGTTGTCAAAAAGTAACTCTCAGCATGAACTATAAACATTTTCAGTTAAATGAGAGCTTTACTGAAGAAAAGGACAAGTATTTTACGAAAGAAAGACTGCTTCTATAAAAGGAGCACACTCTTAAACATGTTTCGTTGCAGTTGCCTTTGATTTTCTGAAGAATCTGCCTCGTTCTTATACTACAACCAATGACACATATTACTTTCTCTGTAAACTTTTAACAAACATAACCTTGGAACTAATGCGGTTTACCTTTTTACAAAAAAAAGGAAAACCTCAGGCAAAAGGGAAAAAAGGTTCTAATGATGTAGTATCAATGTTGCTGCAGTACTTTACTGAAATATTGATTTCATTCATCTTTAACTCTTCTGTGATTTGTGTCCTGGACAGAATAAAAATTGGACTATGGTGCGGTTTTTGCACTACATAGAAAATAGATCTGAAAATATTATATATATATATATACATATACATATTTATATATATATATATATATATACATATTTATATATATATATATATATATATATATACACACACACACAGATATATATATATATATTTATATTTATATATATATTTATATATATATACATATATATATATATATATATATATATATATATATATATATATATATATATATATATATATATATATATATGTATTAGTTGCAAAGCAATATTAAGAAATAATATTAAAAAAAAGAAAAGAAAGAAATCAGTTTATATTAAATATTTAAAAAATAAACTTTATGACGTCAAATTCACTTTAAGCTGATGCACTAAGCATTTTCAGTTAAAACAGGGCCTATGTGTATGTATGTGTATATATATATATATATATATATATATATATATATATATATATATATATATATATATATATATATATATATATATACATATATATATATATACATACATAAAATTATTGTGCATAAAATTACATTGATGACATCATATTGAAATTAATATTCTGCAGGGGCTTCAGCACAATCATCAAAAAGATGCAACCTTACAACTATAAGACAGAGGCTTATGCTTGACAGCTGAACAAAGTGTAAATACATTTACATTGCACTTTTGAACCATGCCTAAAAGAGAAAGGGCATAAGAGCATCATTAGTAGAACATGTCCTAATTTGACTACAGTATTCCATATAAGGACAAATAAGGGAATTATAGAAATAGAGAATGGGATCAGGAGTAAAAAAATGGCAAGGATAATAAAAAGACTTAATAATAGTGGTTTCATTTATTAATATAGAAACATCAACAACAATGTAACTATTATTAGCAGTAAACAACTGAGTTGTGTTTAGGTTAAAATTCCCCAAGCACTGCAACCCCAAAAATAATAAATTTTTTAAAAGTTTTAAGTAGACATAACGTCTCCTTTAATTTTTCTTTTTTTTGAAAAATTCTCAGGTTTACTTCAAAAAAAATAGTCCTTTTAGGTTTAAACTCATCATGATATTAGTTTTAAGTTTTCATTACTTTAAAGGTACTGTTTAAATGTTCATTTTACATTCAACGGTTTTTTAATAATGTATAAAAATGATAACAAAAGAATAACAATAAAATGTTAACCAAATGAAATAAAGTAAAATGCACAACAATAAAACCCATAACTCATGATGTTTATACCTAAAAAACATTATTTTGAAAAAAAAAAAATCTCTTAAAAATAATTTTTTTAAGCTAAGCTGTTACAGCAGAGAAGTTACATTCGAGATCATCAGCTAGCTGCTCTAAATTATCGAATACACTAATTTACTTTAGATGTAAGATTGTCATAAAATTCATTATTGTAAATAAAAAACAATACAGGACTAAGGATGGCACCTTGTGGTATGACAGATTTTACTGAAAATAAAGGAAACAATTTTAATACTGCAATTAAACACCATATAATCTTATGGAGAAAACCAGCATATCAGATTTTATTGAAAGTCTTTTATATGTCAAGAGCAATAGCTTATATCTCAAAACTTCGATTTTATGTGCAATAGAACCTCTTTGTTATTACATTTAACAAGTCAGAAGTAGAACAAGGGAATAAAAATCCATATTGAAGGTGTGTAAATAGAGTGATTTTGATTTCTTAATCTACTACAATTCCATACAATTGCATAGTACTTTAATAATAAGCAAGTAACTATTTATAACTTTAAAAAATGTGAAAGATAAGTTTCATTCCTTTTATGAGGAACAGGGCTTGAAATAGTTACCATTTAAATAAGAATCTTTCCATCTAACATGTAAGGCTGAGCATTTTTAAAAACTGGTTTTTTTAAGGGCTTGAAGAACAAAAAACTACTGACCTTTTATAACATCTTCATCATTTGTTTTTTTTGACAAGTCATTGGCTTTATCTTGGTTAGAGATGGAAGAATCTGTAATAGAAGTTGAATCAATCTTTTTATTACAGGATAGAATACTGTCAGACTTTATGATATTTGATACGGTATCTTCATCATGATCTTTTATTTCCAATGACAACATAGGAGCAGAAGGGATCCTGGAGATCTCATTAACCAATTTATCTTCTGTGATAAAGAAATTTAAAAAATATATATAATCAAAATAAATATATTTAATACCAAATACATAAAATAAGCAATAGCAACACCAAAATTGTATATAAAATATTTTGCAAATATTTCTTTTAATTGAAATTTTTCTTGATGAATATTTTAAAAAGAAAAAACTCATATTATACTGACTAAGACTTTAAGAACCACTCTGGCTCAACTATTTTATCATTATTACTAATTATATTTTGAATTTTTTTCTATTTAGAGTTTAAGTAAAAAAAACTCATTTAAAGTTGATCCTAAAAAGTAAAAGTGTAAAAAGTTCCAGACCCATAACCTCCCATACAAGTCAAACTTTAACTATAAAACTTGATAAGAAAATCTATTTTAACTACGAAGCATTTCATTTTTCTACAAACAAAAAAAAGTCAATATTTAATAAGCCTTGGCATCAAGCAATTTAATTGGCATGTAAAAATATTTTGTATTATATTAACTTTTTATTACAAAAATAATTAAATTTATTACTTTAATTTACAAATTTCAGACTTTATCGAAGGTAACGCAGATTGTCAGGTGGCTATTATTGACATGTGTTAAGTTCAATGTTTTTACTGTTTACCGTTTGACTATATGTTTAAATTTTTTTAACCTATGCTACAGCCATCTGTGGAACGAACAAACATAGCTATTTTCATCTGCATAATAGTACATATATATATATATATATATATATATATATATATATATATATATATATATATATATATATATATATATATATATATATATATATATCAACACAATATGGCATAATTAAAATTTGTTCATAATTTTAATTATTGCTAAAAAAATTAGTTAAAAGATAAGTAAAACCATACTATAATAATATTTTACATGTATTTTTATGATGTTATTTCAAAACGTTAAGCATTTAAGATGATTTTTTAGTAGTTTTTTTTTAAACATTTTTCAGTTTTGGGGTAACATTGACAGGAATGTCAAAGTTTAACAGTGAGTCTGTCAATGTTTACCCATCATGTGTGATACAGCATTGAGTGAAAAGAAATTGAAAAATGAAGTTTGTGTTATATTTATGGAGAGTAAAGGTGTCATTAAATTTATTTGGCCAGCAAATAGCTGTCGTGGTTGGGACATTCTTGAAGTCTCAACTGATGACAATTTATGTGTAGTGGATGAACCAATTCTTTTTTTAAAGAGACATTATGGACTATCAAACCAAGACTATGCAGTAACTGTTGCTGCATTTAAAAAAAAAATTAAATGATTTTTTAGTCTACTTTAGTTTGTAATCAGTTAATTTCTAGTCTAGCATAGGCTGCTATTAAATTAATTGTTCATATGTTGTAGAGCTTAATAATTTGGTAATTCTTAGACATTGTTAAGTAAAAACAGTTTTTAATAATGAACTAACTTATTTTTTTATATCTTCAAGTAGACTCTATAAGAACTAAAACTAATTGATATTCTTCAAGTAATAATTTTTCGCTATGTTTTCAGGGCTATTAGACAATTTTTTATAGTGTAGGTTGGTGCTTATATATATATTGTATATAAAATGTTGTCTGTATTTTATTTACCAAAATTCTAATAATAATGTTACCCATCATAACTTTAACATTTACAGCTTAAAATATACTACTATCAATGTTACCCCATATAGGGGGTAACATTGACAGTTGAACACCAACAACAAAATTAATTATCTATCAATAATAGATTAGATAACTAATTGAACTCTTTATCAGTTTATGGCAACAATATCATTGGTAAACACATACAAATATTGCATATCAAATTAAGTTTGTCATAGCTAAAAAAAATTATTTTCTAAAGATGTGTCAATGTTTTAAAGATGTGTCAATGTCAAACCTCACTTTATCTATCAATAATAGATTAGATAACTAATTAAACTCTTTATCAGTTTATGGCAGCAATATCATTGGTAAACACATACAAATATTGCATATCAAATTTAGTTTGTCATAGCTAAAAAAAAAAAATTATTTTCTAAAGATGTGTCAATGTTTTAAAGATGTGTCAAACCTCACTTATGTCAAACTTTATCTTACAAAAACTAAAGTAAATGTTGAAATATTGTTTACCTCTTATTTAAGTCAAAAAATTTTATTTTGTATTTAAAAAAGTTTTATTACATTATATTAGATTACTCACTAGCATTAGTTATTCTATTGCTGACATATTACACAAGCATCATATTCATATGATTGTCTTTATTTCAAACTTGTTGCTTGGTAAATATTTGACAGTATAATGGTGATTTTTCAATTCTTATTTTAAGGGAATTGTAAGGTACATGAGGGAGTAAATGGTCATGTGCCAGTAGTTGATCATTTAGAAGGAAAATTGTTAAAATAAACTTTACTAAGGTAGAATATTTTTGAAAATGGAGGGAAACTACTCTCTTAATACTTGACTGTACACACATAAACATGGCAAACATTTGGCAGTTTTGAATAAAGATGGCTGAATGTCAATCTTAATGTGCTATGCTCTTGTCAAATTTTTAAAGTTTTCTTCCATAACTTTCTAAGGACGTGTCACAAATAAGGTTAACTTAAAAAGATAAGTACATTTTATTTTAATATTAGTAATCATTATATTTTAAAATAGATATATTTGATACTAATTAAAAATTACTTAATATCTGTTTTACTGTCCATTTGCAGTCAGTTAAAAGAGTGATCAAATAAGGGATCAGAAACTTCAAAAATTCAGTAACTGACAGGTGTTAATTACTGAATTATTGAACAAAAACTGAGTAATTGACCACACCTGCCAATTACTCAGTTTTTGTATTTACGATTTATGTTTTCATGATTTATTAGACCACCTTTTTCATAATTTTTTAACAAGAAATGCAGCTGAAAACAGTCAATTATAATATCGATCAAATACTGAAAAATATTTTTAGAGGGTCAATTACTAACATAAAGTCACAATTTAAAAAAATGGCTATAAAAACATGAAAAGATAATACTTTGCAAAATATTGCTTAACAGTATGAGAGAAGATAGTAAGCTAAGTAGTTTGAACTATTAAGACTAAAGATATGACAGTCATATGAAATTTTTTCTCTTAAGAAGTCAATTACTGGCAGATACCTATTGCAGGCCTTGTTTTAAATTAAAAATGCTTAATGCATTAGCTTAACGCGATATTTGATGTCATAATATTCTCTTTAATTTTTTTATTTTTTAAAGTCATTAACTTTTTGAAATTACTGCAATAATATTAATTACCGCAAATGTTATTTAACAGCTTTTTGATTATTACTATAAGGGAATGTTTATTTTCTTTTATCATTTTTTAAATAATTAAATTTAATATTGCATTTTTATGTTTGATATTAACAAATTTCTTTTCTCGACATTTGCATAAATGAATTAAAATATGTTAAATTTTTGAATTTTTAAAATGATCATTTCTTAAATTTTTAATTGCGGCTTTGCAACTACAAATGATTTTTTATTTAAAAAAAAAAGCAAGTAACAAATAAAAATAATAATTTATTTACTTATTTTATTAAAAGTTTATTAATTTATTATTGTATTATTAAAATTATAGCTGTATATATTGCTTATTAAAAAGTAATTGCTACGATTTAACTTGCGTTACAAAAAAAAAAAATAAGTTTAACTTATATTTTGTGCAAATTTTTGATGCAGTCGTTTATTTAAAATTTAATTTTGAGTAAAAAAAATGTTTAAGAAAGAAAACCGAAAAAACAATTGCAATAAAAATTTTTTTTAAGAACAAATAAAATTTCAATATTTAACAATATTTAGTAATATTTTTAAATAAATTTGACAGTTAAGTTGAACCTAAGCAATAACTTTAATTTTAATAAACTTAAATATATTTTTTAAATCAAAATTAAATTATATATTTTTTAAATCTAAATTAAGAAAAAAAATTTTTTATCAGAATAAAATTATATATTTTTATTAAATTAGTTTTAAATTAAATTATATATCCCAAATATTTTTACATAAATGTCATTCAAAAGTTAATGTGACTTTTGAATGACGTTATTTTTTGTTTCTATTTTTACGAATAAAAAAAGTTTAAAACCTTTTTTAACTTTACTTGCAAATTTGAATATGAAATTATTAAAAATTACTATTTTAAACAGATTATTTTTTTAAACAATTTTTTTTTGTAACTTTTCTAAAAAAATAAATGTTTATACAATTTGAAAATATTATATAAAACTTTTTAATAAATTTAATAAAATTTGTTTATTTATATATAAATAAAACAATTAGTATTATTTTATTTATATATAAGTTTATTTATATATAAATAAAACAATTTGTAGTAATTTGTTACTTAATTTAAAAGTGTTTTGCGTAACTTTAATATAACATTTAAAAAGTTTTGATAATATTTGTTTCAAACGCAATGTAGCAAAATGTTTCGCTTCGAGTTTACGATTTTATTTTTATTTTAGTGCTTATATATTTTTTAAAGTAAAATTATTTACTTTAAAATTAATTACTTTTTTTATCTTACTGCTTATTGAATAATTTGAAAGTTAAAAAATGAGAAAAAGTCACTTCACAGAAATTGCTTACTGCTTACATAAAATCACTTAAAGTGTACATAAATCGCTCGATGCATAATGCTTTAAAAATCAAGGCCTGCTATTGAATTGAATACTTGATAAAATATTTCTGCAGAGTTTGTATTTATGGTATTTACCAATTATTTACCTCATAAACGCAAACAAAAATTCTTTTTCTTATTAAACACACAGGCTTGGACAGGAATGGCATGCAATCAAGTGCTATTGCTGACTACACAAATGATTTTTTTTTTTACAACTTGACCACAATTGTTTATATATTTTGATGATTTAAACATTTCAGAAATACGCTGAAAATAGAAACGCTAAGCTTAACTTAAGCTAGGAAAAAAATAAAATAATAATAATAATAATAATAAAGAAAAAATAATTGAAAATAAATGAAAAAGAAAATATATAAGCACTAAAATAAAAATAAAATCGTAAACTCGAAGCGAAACTTTTTGCTACATTGCGTTTGAAACAAATATTATCAAAACTTTTTAAACGTTTTATTAAAGTTACGCAAAACACTTTTAAATTAAGTAATAAATTACTACTATTTGTTTTATTTATATATAAATAAACTTATATATATATAAAATAATACTAATAGCTTTATTTATATATAAATAAACAAATTTTATTAAATTTATTAAAAAGTTTTATATAATATTTAAATTTTATAAACATTTATTTTTTCAGAAAAGTTACAAAAAAAATTGTTTAAAAAAATAATCTGTTTAAAATAGTAGTTTTTAATAATTTCATATTCAAATTTGTAAGTAAAGTTAAAAAAAGGTTTTAAACTTTTTTTATTCGTAAAAATAGAAACAAAAAAAGCTATTTGAGCATTACAAGCAATTTGTAAACTTATTAACAAGCATTTCACATAACAAATTTAAAAATTATTATAAAAGATTTTAACTCATTCGTATCGTAATTGGAAAAAAAAAAAACATTTTTTTCAAAAAATTAAATGTTTAAAATAATTTAAAAAAATCCTGTTTAATTATAAAAATTAATCGTATGAACATTACAAAATGTTTTAAAACTTTTCCATTATCAATAAAATACATGCTTTTTTAAGTAAATAAAAATATCTTATATTCTTGTATAATTTATATAAAATGTTCATACACTGGTTATAAGCAAGTTGCCACAAAAAATTTGAACTTATTCATAAATTAAAGTAACTTAAAAAAAATTCTTTCAAAAAATAATTATTTAAAAGATTTTTAGGAAGACATGGTAAAATAGTTTCAAATGTTTAAATTTATCATAAGCAATACATTACTACGAAAAAAAAAAATTATATATAACATTTTTTATTAATTTACACAAAATGCGTTTATTTAAACAATTAATTTTATGTTTTTAATTAATTAATTTATGTTTTTAATTAATTTTATGTTTTTTTTAAAGCCTTCGCATAAAATAAAAAATCTAAAAAAGAACAACAATTAAAAGTTATTCATAACATAAAACTTTTTTTTTATTGCATTTAAATTGTTAAAACATTGAAATAGCAGTGGTCAAGTTGTAAAGAAAAAAATGATTAGCGAGGTCAGTTACAGAGTGTGATCGCACGCCATTCCTGTCAAAGCCTGAACACAGTGTTTGTTGCGCTAAAACACTGAGAACAAGTTAAAACATTCTAATCTTTATATTAAAGATATTGTGAGCAAAATTGCAAAATGCATACAAAAAGAAAATTTGAAATTGGAGCTTCAAAAAGAAAAAGGGCCAAAAAAAGCAAGATTTAAAAAATATCCATGGTTGGTCATCATGACACAAACTTAAATTTTAATAACTTTGATTTGTACAATTATATTGAAAAAACAGT
Source organism: Hydra vulgaris (assembly GCF_038396675.1). Classification (NCBI taxonomy): domain Eukaryota; kingdom Metazoa; phylum Cnidaria; class Hydrozoa; order Anthoathecata; family Hydridae; genus Hydra; species Hydra vulgaris. Next base: position 56,154,260 of record NC_088928.1, read on the forward strand.
TTCTGAAAATCAAAAAAAAAATTATTATCCATTTAGGTCTCAAGCATCCAAAAAACTTTGATTTTCCATGTGATTTAAATCAAAATAATTAATCCTTTTCCTTGATCTATTTTTTTAAACAATCCGCAATGGGAAAATCAATTAGAGCTTGGCTTAGCTATTCAATAAAATTAGATGCTGTTTATCACCAACCTTGTTGAATGTTTGTAATACAAGAAAATGATAAAAATTGGTGTAAAGGTATTAGAGACTGGAAAAATTCATCTACAAAATTGAAAAACACGAATCATCATCTAAACATTTATCAGTCTGTTTGACATATAATATTTGGAAAAATAATGCAGGTATTGAGATATTAGCTGAAAACCTTGTAAAACAAGAAAAAGGATTTTGGGTAGAAGCTCTGCATCGATTGTTTCGAATAACCCTTACATTAGCTAGAAGTAACATGGCATTTTGCGGTCATAACAAATTATCAGAAGAATTATATAACAGAAATTTTTGAGAAATTGCTTCTATTCAAGGAGAATATGATCCCTTAATGAAACATTTATTAAATAAACCAATAGGGGCAATTAAATATATGAGTAGCATGATGCAAAATAAAATGATCGAGTGCCTTGGAAGTATGGTAGAAGAAATGACAGAAAACATAAAATCTTCCCCAAAGACAACTTTCTATTGATAAACAGATTGGGCAAGGTTATGACAGCGCCAATGTCATTTCAGGAATACACAATGGTGTTCAAAATAAAATAATAAAACTTCAGCCAAATGCAGACTATATTAATTGAAATGTTTATAATAAGAATCTAGTAATAAATGACATTATAAAACATATTCCAGAAATATCATCTTTTTTGCAAGAGTACAAGAAACATATATTTTTTGTACTCTTGCAGAAAAAATGAAAAGAATGTGAAAGTTGAAAAAATCGACTTTAAACATAAAATTTTTGGTTATTTTACAATTTATAAGTCAAATATTAAATAAAATTAACACAATAAGTTTACTTTCTTAAAAAAAGAATACAAATTTAGTGGAAGCCATTTCTTCATCGGAAAAATGCATGAACACACTTAAAATACTTAAAAATATTTATGATTCATTTAAGCTATTTCTTTGTCGAAAAAATGCATGAACACACTTAAAATACTTAAAAATAATTATGATTTATTTAAGAGTGATGAAAATAAAATTGTAAGAGTGTAAAATTACAACTGATTTTAACCGCATTTTGAAGAAGTCAAGAACAGATTTTTATTGACAGCATTTATAAGAAAACTTTTTGATTTGCTTTTATCTCAAATTGGGAAAAGATTTAAATATACAATAGAATTAAGACAATTTTTAGCTTTTTAGAACTATCTAATTTCTTAGAATGTAAAGATTCGGAAATAATATATTTGTCTTGAAATTTTTACAAAAAATACAAAAATTTTATTACACCAAGTTTTGAATACGAACTAATGGCATTAAGAAACAACAGTAACATGGCGGAAGAAGTTAACATATGTGTTGATATAAAAGAATTATTGGAAGTAATTTTAAAATGGAGATTAACATCGGACTACTCAAAAATTACTGCGGCTTTAATGATTTATTTAATTTTACCAATATCAGTGGCCTCAAGCGAAAGAACTTTTTCTAAAATAAATTCAATTAAAAACTATTTAAGATGTACTATGGTAACAAATAGACTTAAGTATTTATCTATTTTATCTATTGAAAATGTAATTGCAAAATCACTAAATTTAAATAAAGCTATAGAAAATTTTGCCCATTCAAACGCGCAGAAAATTATAAATTTAAAATTATTACATCATATTGTTTATGACAAAATTATTTTCATGTGCATATTTTCATGAAGTTGTTACTTTTAATTAATGTGTTTTGTTGTTGTTGTTGTTTTGTTTTTTTAACTTGATATGAACTTAAGTTTATAATATTAGTTTATATATAAGTTTGATCAAAATTGATCGATTTTTGAAGCAAGAAAATACAAATAGAAATTACATAAAGCAAAATTAATTCATTATTCCATATAAATCTCTCACTCTTCTTATTACAAATACTTTTAATTTTGATTTCAATACAGCATTTATTGAATAACAAATAAAGAAAAATGCGTTTGTTCTGATCAAAATTGATCAATTTTTGAAGCAAGAAGATAAGTATAGAAATTATTTAAAGCAAAATGAATTAACTAACTCCATATAAATTTCCCACTCTTGTTATTTACAAATACTTTCAATTTTGATTTCAATAAAGCATTTATTGCATAACAAATAATGTTGCACATGGAGTGACATCTTTATATATATTTTTTTTAATATTAGTATTCTGACAAAAATGAAGTTTACATATATCAACTTACCACATTTGTTTGAGTTGTTTAAACCCTTATTTTTCTTCTTCTTGGATCTTTCACGAACAGCTTCGGCCATTATATAAGGTTTTTAAGTCAATTAAAATTAAAAAGTTATCTGCTTAAATTTGTTAGTCTTCATTAGAAAACCACAATTATGGTTGAATTAGCCTGATTTTACTGAACAAATTTACAAATACTTAAATGTTTTTGTTTATATAAAATCGCCCGGTCAGCAAGTAATCGATTTCCAAGTAAATATATCATCTTTTCCGAAATGTTTGACCCCTGTGAATCATTGATAAATAAAACTGCTTGCGAATTTATTGCTATGGTGCGCAAATGTGTATTTTCGTAATTTGAATGAATAAAGTGTGACAATTTTTTTTGATATTTCATTTATTAGTTAAGAAGGTGCTCCAAGAAGTCCTAACGGTCTTATCACAGAGCACCGCGGAATAGCATTCAACCACGAGGTTCACGCCTTTTTCATTAGCAATGGTGTAGTAATAGATGTAGTAGTTATATGGCTAGAGCCGGTCTTGAACCAGGGACCTTCAGTTCTGAAACCAGAACTCTAACTATTACACCACCAAAGGCGCACAGAGGGTGGGGGATCCGGATCGGTTTCCCCCAGGTATCACGTTTATGGGGCATTCTCAGATGACAAAAAAGTTATCAGTATGCCAAATAAAAAATTAAAAACATCTAATAAAGAAATGAAAACCGTTTACTATGTTACCTTCTTCCCAGGGACGGATCCAGGGGAGGGAAAGGGGTAAGCATCCCCATCCCACCCTACCCTACCCCACCAGAATCCGAAATTCTTAAAATATCTTAGAAATTGAGGACCTTTTTTTTTTTGTTAAGGAAATGCAAATATGGTACCAAATACAAAAATAATTTAACATCCCCCCCCCCCAAAAAAAAAATCCTGGATCCGTTACTGCTTTATCCATCAAATTGCAGAGAGATTTCAAGCTCTGAAACAGCGATCTAGATTATTTTCCTTCATCTGATCTACGCCTGACATCAATTCGGACTAAACAAACAGTCAAGAATCTGATATTTTATTGATGAGTTCCGACACTGTTGGACGTCATCTACTGACAAATGATGGGCCCTTAGATCTTCTGAATAGCATTTATGCGAAGAGATTTGAAGGAAATTTCACCAAAATATGCATCTGTCTTCGTATCTTTCTTACTTTGCCAATATCTGTGGTTGAAAGCGAGAGATCTTTATGCAAGTTAGCTCTCGTCAAAAATTCTTTAAGAGCTACCATGAGACAGGATTGTCTTAACGACTGTCTTATACTTTCAATCAAAACAGATCTTGCGAAGAAAGTTTATTACGATGTTGTAACTTTCAATTTTGCTGCTAGAAAAACTTGATACCAAATCCAGAAATGTTTTTTTTTTCTTTGTTGTGTTTAATTGTTTGATTGTTGAACTGTCTTAAATACAGAATTTTTAAAATATTTTGTGAATACATATAAATAATAAATAATAATAAAATTACTATTTTGTGAAATAATAGCTTTTATTTTTCTTATTATTTTTATTTTGGTGGTGGTTAGGGGAAGGGGCATCGATTATTTAATAATATACCCCAAGCATCAAGATATCTATGCACACCACGGTTGCTTAGCTTAATTTTACAACTACAATGCAATTACAAGTAATCATTCTAAAATGACAGATTGATAGTATAAATATATTATAAAAAATAAATATAATAAACATAAAGTAAATATCCATACAAGAGTCTGAGATGTAATAAAATAAATTTAATAAGATCAAATACAACAATAAATTAATGTAAACATATAATTATTCCAATAAATATATCACTATATTCTTTCAACTAAAATACTTTACAAGTATTATAAGTAAATTTTTGCATCTTATGAGATGTTTCGATAAGTGTTAATTTATCGCCCCAGTGCACAGTGGGTCAAAAGTGATATTTTCTAGCCAAAACCTCTAAAACCAAAATTTTTTTATTTTTTTTAATTAGAAACAGTTTATTATATTGATAAACATAATTTGTGGAAAAAATAACATTTGTTTTTTAAAAACTTCAAATTTTATTACATAATTACGCAAATAATTAAAAAAAACTCATTTATTTTCCATTTATAAAAAATTCCGTTTTTACCCAACAAAATTAACAACAAGGATATTATTTAAATTTATGTTTTACGCAGAGTATTCTATCGTTGGCTCTTGCAATAGTTCAAGTACACCAGATGGTAGACTTTTTTTTGTTATGTATCTTCTTTCTTTATGTGCAAATTAAAGGATCAGATGCACATAAAAGGCGATGGAAAAGGTCTATATTGTTTTTTTTCCGATCGCATTTTCTTGTAAAATTTTCACGAAAAATCTTAAAAACCTTATTGGTAGCCTCTTAAGCCTCTTCAGAAAACATACCTAATGGAAGAATAAATAGTTGGATGACTTCATAGCCATGAATCAAAATCTTATGAAGTGTTTGGGTCATAGGATACCAAGGATACAGGAATACGTAGAGCGAAGCAGTTTCCCAACAGAATGTTTTAAATTTGGATGAGTTAATTTCATAACCACTTGATATTGTGGCCAGAATAATATGAAGCCTTTTCATAAGATCTACATCGATGTTCATTATACTAGCTGAGACATCGTATTGCTGAAAAAATCACCTAGCTGTGTTCAGGGCCGTACCGAGCAAATTTTTCGCTTCGGGTAAGAAAAGAAAATTGCGCCCTCCTCCCCCCCTCCCCCCCCAAAAAAGAAGAAAATTAAACGAAAAAAACGATTTATTGATCACAAAATTTATTATATCAAGTTATAAGTAAAATTTGTCATTAAGGTTGCACAAAATTTAGTTCAATGTCACTTTTCTGGCTTTTCTTGAGGCAAATTCACTAATGACAACATCAAAATCAATGTTGTTTGCCACTACATTTTCAATTGAAATTATAGCCAAACTAGACAAACGTTCTTGGCCCATTGTTGACCTCATATGGTTTTTTATGAGCTTAAGTTTACTGAAACTTCTCTCACACGTAGCAACTGTGACTGGTATGGTGAGGAAGATACGAATAGCAATTGCCGTGTTGGGATATGCATCAGCCAAAGAATATTTATGAATGAGCTGCAAAATGTCGATCGGGCTAGATTTTTCAAAGTTGTCCATCATTGCGGCAGCTTGATATTAAAGCTTGCCATTTCTGACTGGAAATCGGAGAATCTAAATCTGCCTTGTAAAATTGAGATAAATTTGCAGCTTTTTTCTTGAGTTCATCCACTGAACTTTTAGAGAGTGAATGCCCACTGAGGAAGTCAAAATCAGAGGATACAGCAGACATAGTCTCAAACTGCCACTCAATTTGTGTAACAATGCTGTCAAACACAAGGTTGCACTGAGATCCGAATTCTGTTTTTGCTGTGAGAAGGTGAGAGTCATCTTCAGCTTCATAAAGTGCCATCCGCTTCACTTTGCACTTCCTCTTGATTGGAAAGCAACCATCAATTCCACTCTGGTTAGCTTTTTCTGTGGCATCTTTGATAATGTTGTCCACCTCAACATCTCGAAGATTCTGAATGGAAGCCTTCAATCCTTTCATTTTTTTTTTGCAACAATGTCAATTGAAATGGTTTTTGACTGAAGCAGTTTGTTTTCCCGGTCAATTAGAGAAAGAATTTGACACCAGAAATCCAACAAACACAAAAAACTGAAATCAGTTTGAATGAGAAGTTCTTTTGCACTGCTAACTGTGACAGCATTTGTCATGGGATTGTGGATAATGGATTCCAAAACTTGAAGAACGTCTTTGATTTGTCTGTGCAATGGTGTGATTGCTTCTTTTTTGGCAGACCATCTTGTGTCACTGTTTACCTTTAATGAGATGGCCAACTTTTTCATCAGTTTTTTCCATTTTGACGTGAAGCTTGAAAAAAAGTTAAAGATGGCTTGAAGCTTTCCAAAAAACGTAATCATGAGTGGGGAAACCTCAGCAGCATGAACACCAACAAGATTTAAAGTGTGAGCTGCGCATGGAAAAAATTTTGCTGACTCATTAAGAGAATGGATGCAAACTTTGACGCTATTGTATTTTCCAGACCATTGTCATAGCTTTGGCCCCGGCAATCGGAAATGGTTAGACCATCCTTCTCAAATTTTTCAGTTATCTCTGTTGCAAGACCTTTTCCGGATTTTTGGTAAGATTCAATAAAGTCCACAAAGCTTTCCTTAATTGTGCAGGTTTCATCACTGATGTGGACATACCTGATGATCTGAGTCATCTGCTCTTTGTGGGAGGCATCTGGAGTGCAGTCAAACAGAATAGAGTAGTATTTAGCTTCTTTGATGTTTGACAAAATTTCTTTCCTGACTTTCTGCCCAAGTAACTCAATCAGCTCATTTTGAATTCAAGGAGAAAAGTAGGATGTTGTGGTTTTTTTTACTTTAACGGACACAATGTGTTTAGCCACTAATGGATAATAATGGCTAATCAACTCAATTAAGCTCACAAAAATGCAACTGTTTTGTTGACCGATGTCTTCTGTTGTTCCCCGAAGGTTCTTGGCACAGAACAAAATTGCATCAACAATCACTTTCAAAATGTCTCTTCACTTTTTCATCTCTCCACTGATAACTCTCTGCAGATCAGAGTCCAGGGTCTTTCCTTGAGGTTTTTTTCAAGAGTTTTCCAATCAGAATAGCATCTTTGGTGTTCATTGCTGTTTTCATGGTCAGGAATTCTTGGGTTTAGTTTTTTCCAGTCACAAAACCCTTTGTAAATTTCTGAGAAATTGTTGGTTTTTGTTGTTGAAAATAACAAACAGCAAAAACAAAATAAAGAATGTTTTTTGTTGCTGTACTGCTGCCAAGTGCGAACAAATTTTTCACCATTGTAATAAATTTTTTCATACCATTTTGAGCTGAAGTGTCGCATTCTGTTTTCAAAATTACACAGCGTGTTCAAAATTCTCTTCTGTCTTGCTCTGGCCCATACTCAATCAAAAAGCATCTTGTTTTGTCCGTTATTTTAGGCTATGTTGTTGGATCCCTGTGTTGAAAATTTTCTTCCGAGGCCACTGGAATTTCTGAGATTTCTGAATGAAGTTTATCCTCGTCCATTTTAACTGGGCCTGAAAGCTGGGGATTTCCATTTTCCCTTGTTGGTTCTGAATCAGTTGTGCAAAATTCTTCTTAACTTTGGCTGATGAAAATCTCCTCTTCAATTAATTCCAAATGATGATCTGAATTAAGTCAATTAGAGGATCTGTTGAATTGTCATTAACTTCAATACAAATATCCTCTGAAATAATTTGATTTTCCACTGAATTTGTTACCAACTACTTTTTGAAACAGTTTTGTAATTTCTCGTCACTTTCTTGGCGCTGTTTTCTTTTCTTCTTAAATTCAGCACCAGATAATTTTTTGGTTCGATTTATAATAGAATCATAATGTTCAAAAGTTATCAAAGGTATGTTAGTGTTAAAGGACGCTCTTTTGTTCAGTTAATGAGCTTTAATATTTAGGAGTTTGTGTCAAGAGGTGGAATTTTAATTAATTTTCTTATCAACAGCAGCAAAGCCGTGAAAATTTGTTTCATAAACTGATTATTGTTTTTTTAATTTATTAAAATTTGCGCCCTCCCAATTTTGGCACCTCAGGCCGCGGCCCGGCCGGCCCCGCCCTTGGTACGGCCCTGGCTGTGTTGCCATCCTTTGATGTAACTGCCCCACCTATTCTCGGTTGGTCTATGACAAGACCTATCCTTGTTCGAAATTCAGCACAGACTTCAAGCTTTCTCAGTTTAACAATATTTTTGTCGTCTTGATTTCTAGCCTGCCACTTCATAATTGGCATCTTATAAGAGATATGGAGCATACATTCTAAAAATTTTATCCAAGCATGCAAAGTTGAAACGCCATGTTTTATATTGCCTTCTAAAGTTTTTTTTGAACAACTAAAGATAAATTGTTCATTTCGATTGGAGATGCACCACACACTGAACAGGATTGGTATGAGTTGGTTGCTGTGGAAATAATAGTTTGATTTTTTCCATCTATCATTGTTAAATTTACAATATGTTGTATTTCAACTTCCTTTGTTCTACCGTCCTCCAATAAAACAGGTACAACAGATAATGTTATCTCTTTAATAGAAGCCATAATTGACTCATATTCTGCAAGAACTACTTCATTTGATTCTTTTCTATATTTAAATCTCAAAGGTCTGCAGTAATTAGTTGACGATGGTTTCGGATTTCTCCAAACAACCTGTTTTTTGTCATCTTTGAAACAATATAGTTCTAGAGGAACCAAGCAAGTTATGAAAAGTGATTCATCTGTATGATGTTCACTAGAAACATCTGACAGTTATTTATAAACAGATTGTCCTGTTGCACCATCAAAACCAGCTTTGTATATTATAAATAGTTTAGTACAATCTTTAAGCACAGGTGAATTTAACACAAAACTATAAGCTGAACATATTCTTGATGCAGTATGAAAAAGAAGAGCTTGTAATGGAACCTCTGCAGAGTAGTCACTGACCTGAATGTTTTCAGGGTAGCATTTATTTTTAGTCTCTTTTACAATATGATAGGATGGGTATAGAGAGCTGAATGGAAGAGCATTGTTTCTCAAATGCTGATAAGTTTCTTTGGATAAATTAGCATCTAAGACTAGCGCTAATGATTGTTCTGAAGTAAGTGATTCTGTCGACAATTCTTTGTTGTATATTTTTTAACCACTTTTGCTTCTATAAACCTTTTATCCTTTTTCAAACTTTTACTTGCTGCATATAAAAGTTCGTTTAAATTATATTTACTCAAAAGCTCTTTAATTATGCGATCTTTAGTTCTCACAGACCCATCTTCAAACAAAATCGAAGGGCGTCCACCTTAAAGTATAATATTATTTTATCAATTATTAAATCGTCGTAATAATAATACAAATAAATTATACACATTATAATAAATTTACACATAGTTAAAGTAAACATACCACAGGTTTTTGTTTCGATTTTTTTTTTTTTTACATTCAAATATAGTTTGGTTTAACCAAACTTTATATCTTTTTTCAAGTACTGCACTTGTTCTATTCGATTTTTTCCACTTTTTTTTAGCTTGGTAAATGAATTTCGAAATAATTGACAAGTTATCATTAGATTCTTCAAAATTGCTTTGGGAAACAAAACTCAAAATCTTTGCATGTAAATCATCATTTTGTAGTAAATTATTTTCCATTATATAATTCATAAGACATCTCCTATCCATTTTTAAGAGATTGTCTGTTCAATAAAATACTTTTAATTTGAAAGAAAGTAATTTAAAATGTTTTTAATAAAGTAATTTTTTTTACGAGCAGTAACTATGAAACTCAGTTCCTTTCCTTTATTTCTTATTGGTTGTTATCGTGTTTTTTATCGATTACATATAATTTTATTGTTTTCGGAAATTATAAAATAAATAATAAATATTATGTCCCAAACTTGTACTACGTAGAAGTATATAATTCATATTTTATTACAGTCTCTGAGTTTTTATTACTTTAAAACGGTAGCATAAAAAATTAGGAATAATGGTTTCAATGCGATCTAAATGTTCATTGAGCAAATACGAGGAAGTTACTGGAAAGCAATTAAAAAATACAAAAATATTTAATTTTAAATTTATGTCTTTAATAAAAATTATTATAAAGTCAAACTGCAGCTTTTAAATTTCAAATCTTCTTAAATTTTTTGTTATCGATCAAAAACGCATTAACAAGAAACGTGGCACACCTATCCAAAAATGGTCCCAACCTCAATTTTGAGGACTAAAAAAACGACCTATTGGACATTAATCTGCAAGGTCTCATGTATCACCAGATGTAAAAATTAAAATCTAATCTCTATAGCCTAAGGAGAAAAACACATTTAAAGTTTTATAGCTCTTTGCGCTACTGATTGCACTTGGAGCTCCGTTGTAAATCTATTTTGTTTTTTTTTTCACTTTTGGGTTATGGAGTTTTTAAAAAATATCAAAAACTTTAATAGAATGAAGCCTTGGCATGTATCTTTTAGGAAAAAAAAATAGGAGCAAGATATCTTTTATCTGTGAAAAGATATAGCTCTTAAAGTAGAAACCTCGCGTTTGAAAAAGCGGCCAAAATGTTGCAGTTTTGTGTGGTTTTTATGTCTTTTAAAGATTCAAAGTTACATTAAATAACTAATCTAGTAACAATATAAAGTGACTAGTGGATATGGGATTCTATGGTTGTTAGACATCACATCTCTGTGTACTTTGTCTGCAAAAAGAGTGCTTTTTTTGACCTTGTTTGTACAAAAGTAGGAGCACATAGAGAGATTTTTTTCTAGTTGTTCTGAATTTAAAACGCATTAAAACCTCTTTTAGTTTTAGTAGTTAAACCCACAGGTTTGCTTTGTTGTTTTTTCTAAACATTATTGAACAAATATTGGAAATACACACAATAATAACAACTTCTTTTATTTAAATAGGAAATATATCTTTACTGAATTGGGTTTTAATAAGATATCAAACAGAAGAAAATCCCATATAACCTTAATCTCCCATTGAAAAAACACATACACACAGACATGAAATGATTTCCTTTAAAAAATTTTAAAAATTTAAAAATTACTTTATGGTGTTGTTGTGATATTTATTACTTTTTCTTCAAATTGCTGTTGATATTTTTTTATTTAGTACTTGCAAAATAAGCTATATACTTCTGAAAAATTTTTTATAAACTTAATAAATATAGTTTTTAATATAAACAAATATTTCAGACAAGAATATTTATTATCAACAAATTTTGTCTCAAGTATTTCTAGAATGAAATTCTAGAAATCACTGTTTAACTGTTAAAAAAAAAAGAATTATTTAAATAATCTAATTCAAAGATGCTTGCTGTTATAGTCAATAACAAAATTCAGTAACTGGCTTCCATAACTAGGGTGATCAGGGTTTCTTTTGTACCTTGCCCATTGGGCACTGAAGAATGAATGCAAGGTTTCTGTTGATTGCTCACTAAAAATGCCCAATGCCGAACCCTTTAGAGCAATAAATTCAGGAACATGGTAGAACACTGCATGGGCTTTTGGAGTGACTGAAACTGAGAGTTGAAGATATGAGTTTTTAAATTCTTTGATTTGTTGAACATATGCAGTATTTAATGTCCTTCCAAAACAGGAGCTAACAACACTCTTAAAATTATGGAATATTTTTACAAAATCAAGCATGTGTTCTGCTTTTTCGCTTTCAACAATTCTTTGTAAAACATCTACGTTCTTCAAAAGCTTATGACAATCATTTCCAACAAACTCTCCACCATGATAAGGTTGCAATTTCAATTTGAGAAGTAAAGGCCAATCTTTGCCTTTAGGCCATATCTTCAGCATTGATTTGTAAATATGATTTACAATTCCAAGGAGAAGATGAAGTTCCATTGGGGGAATAAACTCAATAACTTGTTTGACATCTTCTTGGTCAAACAATGGATTGGAAAACAATGGAAACAATGAACAACATTATGAAAATCTTTTGCGCACATTTTTTCATTCCCTTTCTCAATGAATGCTTTGTATTGCATCTTAATGGATCTGAAGTTTCTTGGAGTTCCCTGTTCTTTGAGGTCATCAGATTTAACATCACACCAACAGCAAGGGTGTTTGCTTGAGTGAGACTGAATGCCACAAATGATATTGGCTAACTTCATGTCACATGCAATAATGAAAAGCGCATCAATTTTCCCAATTAAACTTAAATTTTTTTTGATATTTTCATAAGTTTCTGAATTATTTTCAGCAACAGCAACAAGTAGCTGACGTTTGGCACTTGTTTCTTTCCCATGTTTTACAGTCAGTAAGCTTTTGTCATTTGAGGCTGAAGTTTTTGTGACATTTTGACATCCAATATTGGAGATAACACTCAAGCTGAACTTTAGAAAAGATCCTCTACCATCAATACCTAGTTTGATGAGAGGCGATGAAGTGATTGCTCTAACACTGAGAATTGAGTTATAAAAATCTCCTAAACTCTTGCAATGAACAACATCCACCAAATCTTCAGTTTTTGTTGATGGGTTTGTAAGTGAGATTTTAGAAACTTTGAATAAACCTTCAACTTTTCGACCAGCCATTGTAAAATTTTCCCTAAATTTTGTTTCAACAATTTTTGAATTTGTAGTCTTGTTTAATGTTACAGCCAGTTCTTGCATCTTTTTATTTGGAAGACCAGTATTGATTTGAACTTGAACCATGTCCAAAATAGTTAGAGAAGTTCTTGATATGCATTGAGCTCTGGAGGTACCTGGAGTAATAGTTAATGCTTTACTATTTTCTCTGCTCAACATATTTGTGCCCTGTGGAGAGGATACCTTTTGAGTTATTACAGAGGACGCAAATTTTTCAGCAGTTCTTGAATCAGTTACTATGATTTTCTTTAAGTTTTCATACTTGGTGGTTTGTGAACAAACATATGTTATTCCTATTTTGACTACACTGAGACAGTTTAAGCATAGTTTATCAAAGCTACTTGATGTTTCTTTCAAATCTTGATTGGTTAAAAAAGTGAGCTTTGTAGAATGTCCTTTGAGTTTGCCAACTTAGCAAATTAAACAGTTACAATAATCCAATCTTCTTTTCTTTGGTCTAATAATCACTTTGTTATAGTCATGAGGCTTGGGAAGAGGCAAGTTTCTATCACCCTTGCCATGCTTTTGTACCATCGCTCTGCAGGAATTGCATATGCCCAATGGAACTCTATCATCCTTAAAGTCAATAGAATTTCCAGAAAAAATATCTAGTATCCTTTCCTTGATGAAATCAGTAATATGTCTGTCACATTTTGAAAAACAAAAAAAGCATACAGATTGCCGACAATCATGATGAGTTTTTTTATTATATGGCATTTCAATAGTTAAAAAACTGATCTTTGAAAAATAATTTTAGTACAAGCTTTGTGTTGATAAAAAATCTTTTTAGTTGTTTAGGTTTTAATTACTTTGAAGTTGCGGCTTTTGTAATTTCTTAAAAGTAATTACTTTGAAGTTGTGGCTTTTGATTTTTAAATAGAAGAAACAAACTTGGTCAGAGCAAAAGATAGGAGGTCTAGGAGATACTTCAAAACAAAAAAAAAGCACAACAAGGTTATGCATTTTTGATTTATATAAAAAAAACTTGATTCTAACATTAATACTGAAATTATTTTATAAATTACCAACTAATTTTGAATTTACAATTCAAACATAATTTTTACAATATGAAAAAAGTTGTTATTATATCCAATTTTTGTTCAATAATGTTTAGAAAAAACAACAAAGCAAACCTGTGGGTTTAACTACTAAAACTAAAAGAGGTTTTAATGCGTTTTAAATTCAGAACAACTAGAAAAAAATCTCTCTATGTGCTCCTACTTTTGTACAAACAAGGTCAAAAAAAGCACTCTTTTTGCAGACAAAGTACACAGAGATGTGATGTCTAACAACCATAGAATCCCATATCCACTAGTCACTTTATATTGTTACTAGATTAGTTATTTAATGTAACTTTGAATCTTTAAAAGACATAAAAACCACACAAAACTGCAACATTTTGGCCGCTTTTTCAAACGCGAGGTTTCTACTTTAAGAGCTATATCTTTTCACAGATAAAAGATATCTTGCTCCTATTTTTTTTTCCTAAAAGATACATGCCAAGGCTTCATTCTATTAAATTTTGAAACTTCCATAGTCAATAATAAGGTTATTAAAACATTATAAACGAGGAACACTTTAATGAAAAAAGTAACATTTTTTACTAAAAACCAAGGAAACAAAATCAATTTTAAGTATACAACTTTTCATAACAATGTTATAAAATGTTTTTTTGAAGGAACTTTATGAAAGTTTTTTTCAGGTTATCTTTATTAATACTATTCATAATATTTTTTTGATCTGCGACATTTTTTTATATTATAAGTATTATAAAAATAGGCGATATAGTAGAGATTTAAAAATAATAACCTTTTTCGCTAAATTTTCATAAAAACCGTTTTTAATTACATCAAAAAATTAATTCAGTTTCTAATTGATGCATATCTTAATCAATAAAAGTTTTCCCTTAAAATATATTCATAAATGCGCCAATACGCGCATTTATGAATATATTTTGTATATAGGCGCACTTGTTTATATGTGATGTATATATGTGAAAAATGTGTATATACGTGAAAAATTTGCGGACGTAGCTCGGCGGTTAATGCGAATGTGACATAGTGGTTTGAGCGCTTGCTTTGCAAGCAAGAGATCCATGGTTCGAAGTGAGCTTTGGGCATATTTAGCGCCATTTGTAAGGAAAGACACATAAAATTGATAAATTTAAACATAAAAATAAAAAAATGATTTGAATAATTAAAGTAACTAAGGGGAGATAAGTATCAAAGTAATCAATTTTAGGACTTTTTGAAAAACCTCCTATTACTTCAAAAGTATCATAAATTTAAAATTGAAAATATATTCTCATAAAAAGCCTTCTTTGGCGGAGGGAAAAGGGTGTGACACCTTTTCCCTCCTCCAAAGAAGGCTTTTTTCAACTTTTACAATGATTCGGCGTTTGAAACATTTTAGTCTGTAGATTTTTAGTTTTAAGGAATTTTTTTATTTTCAAGCAGTTTTATTTTCTGCCTATTATTTTTTAACAAGTGGAAAATAGAAGATAATAGAAAATAAACGAAAATAGAAGGTAAATATCTTTCTGTGTTGACTTTGATCAACCTGTAAAGATTCTTTCACAGGAATATCTGTTAAATTGCTGAAGGAAAGTTTCTTCCATTCATGGTTTTATGATTTTCTTATTCCAGCTTAAGGAAACAGTTGAATCATAGCAGGAGTAAAGTTTTATGAAATAGTTTTGATTCATTTGTGAAATGCAGTTTGTTATTTAATCGAAGCAGTTGAATTTTGTTACTATCAGTAAAGATTGATTGAAGTTTGGATGATCAGTTAAATTAAGATAATTAACTAAAAAGCTTAAGTTTTAAGTGATATTTTTAATTGATATTATAAAAATCATTTTAAAAATAACTCAACACCAAATAATAATGCTGTTTAAAAAAAATATAACAAGCAAAATGTTTTACTTGATAAAGGTAAAAGTTTTTATCTTTCCATTTGTCGAGTTGAAATGGACACCAGCTAGCTGACGCAAACTTACACAAAATATTTAGCGTTGACCAAGTATTTTGAGTGGGTTTGAGCCAACCAAGCTTGTCTCAAAATTTCTGACAATTTATAAATGAAAACGATTTTTCTTGATTTTTTCACTAGCTGAGAATCTACTAGCAAAATCTTGATTATACAAGTAAATTCTTAGTGTTTAAAAGGTTTATTGACACAAAAACATAACATAGCCAAAATATAAGTAGGGGAGACCGGGGCTAGTTGGCTTGGTTTTTACTCTATGAGCTCTGTAGCCCTAACAGTACATTTTTTTTTAAATATTAAAGTGTAGTCTTAAAGAGTATGGATTAGGGTATCTTATAAAATTTGCATTCATTTACAAAAAAAAAAATTATTGGGGCCTTTCCGGACCCTCAAAAAAAAAAAATTTGCGTCAACTTACCCCACCACGGGGTAAGTTGGCGCAAACTATAAAAATGATTATTAATGCACTATTAAGTGCAAAATTAATAGAAATTTTTTTTTAATTAATTTTTGCAACAATTTTATCCCTAAATTTAATATTACTTTTAGCTGGTACCAAATATTAGTCCGTATAAAAGCCAAACAGTAACCCACCTTTTATCTGTGGAAAAAAAAAAACTAAAAAAATTAGTTGCGGCCAACTAGCCCCGTTCTCCCCTACCAACATCTAGTGGTTGAGGTTTGTGTGGCATACGGTCTCCTGGTTCTCAGCTGATGACATATGATAATACAAAATGTATAAAATTATCTTAATTTTAAAACATTTCATTGTGCTGAAAAATTAGTTATATCAGTACCTAAATGCCAGGCTATATCTACCTAATTTGTTTCGTGTTTTCAACTTTTAATTGAAGTTTTATTAAAGTAACTAACATTAAAGAGTAATAATATGCTAATCTCCCCTAAATCAAATTAAATGCATAACCCAGTAGCAAAGGGGTGTCAAAACAACGTCAACTGGCGTTTAGAGGCGACGTTGGATTAACATCGGGTTAACGTTGGAAATGGAAATGTTATTCAACATCGAAAAAAAGACATCGGTTTAGCGGCACTAACTTCGGTTTAGTGACATTTGGTGACATTGGTTGAGCGATGTTGAGAAGACGTTGTTTCGACTTTCTTTCCTAGATCATTGTATCCAAAAGTTCTCGTCTTTTCAGTATCATCTATGTATACTTAATCATTAAATATTTATAAAATCAAGTTACACCAAGTTTTAATGTTCATGTACAAAACAAATATGGGACTCTCCTTAATTATTTCAATTCTATTTTGACAAAGTAGTTCGTAAATTTCCGACAAAATATTTAGATAATAACTACATTGCCCCTATATATACAATTCAAAACTAATTACAAACTCAATTTAATATTGTGGACATTCGACATTGTGGAAAAAGTTTTTTAAGATTGTAAATACATAAAAAAACTAGAATAGAACATATCATTTATTATTTTATTAATAAGTATTATTTTCTATTCTTTTTTTTTTTTGGTGTTATTACTTATGGGTTATAATATATATGAGTATTTTTTTTTAATGTTATTACTTATGGGTTTTATATATTTGATTTTCTTTTTTAGTGTTATTACTCATGGGTTTTAAAATGTTTGATTTTTTTTTTTTCAGTATTATTACTTATGGGTTTTAATATATTTGATTTTTTTTTTTAGTGTTATTACTTATGGGTTATAATATATTTGATTATTTTTTTTAATGTTATTACTTATGGGTTTTAATATATTTTATTTATGGTTTTAATATATTTGATTTTTTTTTTTAGTGTTATTACTCATGGGTTTTTAAATGTTTGATTTTTTTTTTTCAGTGTTATTACTTATTGGTTTCAATATATATATATATATATATATTTTTTTTTTTTTTAGTGTTATTACTTATGGGTTTTTTATTTGATTATAAATCGGATATATTAAACCTTCTTTTAATCTAAATTCAATAAAATAAGTCACTGAATGTAGTAGCGTGTTTTTTTATTTGTGGAAATAGAATTAACTCAAAATTTTCAATTATGTGACTTACTGCGTTTTGTATATGGGTTCCTCACATATAATACAGTTTATGTAAATAAAGTTTCATCTTTAGTTTTTCCTATTTTTTATTAAATATTACTTTTTACATGAATATTATTCTTGAAATTTTTCATAAACTAATTGGTATTTATTTTACTTTTATATTTTTCAATAAATAATTTGGGAAGCATCTATTACGGTTTCGTAATAAGGCTTTTAACTTGCATTTACCTTTATATTTACACGTTTGCTTTTTACCTTTTTATATTGAATTTTTCATGTATTTAATTTTATCTCTATAAGCTTATCGCTTATCTTTTTAATGAGAAATAAGTTCAATATCACCTCATGGCGTAATAATGGTAATAATGGGGACTTTTTATATGTGAATTAATCAGTAAACCTGTGTAAGTGCAAAAGTGTAAACACAAATACGAATTTTATATAAATGTAATAATTGCAAATGATTATTTATAGATAGTCGTTTGCATTTATTGCATTTAGCTAGGTATACCTAACTAACATTCTATAGCAGAGCTTCAATGGATGTAGATAAGCATTTTTAGCGGTCCACTTTAACCAGTAAACATTCTATAGCGGAATTTCAGTGAACCTATATAGACAATTTGACTGGTTAATTATAGTTTTGCTCATCGGTTACTTAGTGGACCATTAGCGGTAGCTCCCAAAAGTAGCTAGCCTATGACTAGCCACATTATCACAAGTTGAAAGTTTATCAGCTGGTCACTTATAATGGATGCCACTAATGGTCCACTAAGTAAC
The DNA here is from genome assembly GCF_038396675.1 of Hydra vulgaris. Lineage (NCBI taxonomy): Eukaryota > Metazoa > Cnidaria > Hydrozoa > Anthoathecata > Hydridae > Hydra > Hydra vulgaris. The sequence goes on from NC_088928.1 coordinate 56,172,628, forward strand.
TGATGAGCAAAAACCGAATGAACCGCTTAAAATGCTTATATAAATCAACAATGTTTTTTGGGTTGTTTTGCTATTAGTTACTTAATGAACCATTAGTAGCAGCCGCCAAATATAGGTAGCCAATGACTACCTGCATATCACATTTTGGAAAGTTAACAGCTAGCCACTTAATACTCCACTTTTAACACCCGCTATTAATACTCCACTTTGGTGGAGTATTAATAGCGGGTGCTATTAATACTCCACCAAGTAACTGATGAACGAAACTCCAATGAACCGCTCAAAATGCTTATATAGGTCCACTAAAAATCCACTACAAAAATGTTTGCTAGGCATATTTATGTCTTGGTTTTGCAAACTATACAAAAAAACGGCTTTTAATCCCAAAAACCCGGTATTGTCCGATATCAATCCCAGGATTCTCGGTAAGATAGGAAAAAAACAAAGCAAAAGTATATAAAAATAACAACAAACTACGCGTAGCAATAGAATAATTTATATTTAGTATAAAAATTAGTGTTGTTATTGACTTTGACTAAATCGACTAAAAGTCGACTCGTCAAATGCCGAAATTAGTCGACTTTGAAAAATCAAATAGTCGATTTAATCAACAATGGACTTCCTACTAATCGACTAAAAGTCAATTTAGTTGACTAAAAATCCTTATATCTTTTTATTCGATTTAACTTTTCAATCTCTAATTTTTTGTTTGTTCATTTAATAATGATTGTTATTAAATGAACCAAAAAACTAGGTAGTAGTTGATAATTACAACCTAGTTTTTTGTTTACTTTCTTAAAATTTTATCTAATTCATGGCATGTTAGCGTTATTTATACCTAATTACATAATTTCTATGTATTTCATTCATAATTTTTTTTTTTTTTGTATACTCAATGCTTGTGAATTTCATAAACACATTCATACGCTCCATGCTGGCTATGGGCCCTGGGGAAAAAGTAGGTTGCGAAGCTCCAAAATGTAAATCTTATCTATACAATCACTTTGCAAATACAATTGTAATGACTTTTTGATATATAGTAAGTATTTAAGGCGTTACCTAAATCATTGGGGTCTGGGAAAAGACTTCCCGTTGTCAGAGCAGTTCTTCTCTCCTCCATTATTATTTAAATAGTTTAATATTAAAAAATAGAAAGCGAATATAAATTAATTTATTATTTTTATTACAATTTATTTCAAAAAAATTAATTATTCCTATACTTCGACTAAATCGACTTTTAGTCGACTTAATCGCTTTTAAAAATGTGTTAGTCAATTTTAGTCGACTTCAAAAATTACGTTATTCGATTTAGTCGACAGTAGTATTATTTAATAGTCATAACAACATTAATAAAGATACAGAAAATAAATATGTGTTTTCTGTTGTAGGGTAGACCGGAGCGATTTTGCTACGAGGGCGATTTCGCCACTTTTAATATTTCAACAAAAAGATGTTATTTTGAGAGGTGGCCGGTTCTAGACAAAAATTCAGGAAAGTCTTTCTAGGAAAGAAACATGAAAATTCTTGAAGAAATTTTAAAAACGTGCTAGCAAAGAAATTTTAAGAAAGAATTTGCGCGCAATTTGATAATTACAGTTATGATTTTTAATTGAATAAATGTTAAATAAGTATAATCTAATTCTAACAAAATCTTTGTGAAATAATAAAGATTATCTGAAATTTCTGAATCATTCATCAGTGATTCACTTTTATTATAAATGGTAATTCTGTCCTAGCAAGTTTTTTTGGATTAATGAAATAAAATTCTGTCGTAGAAAGTTTTTTAGATTTATGGTATATATTTAAATAGGCTTTTGTTCAAGTAGAATATTGTGGGGTGATTTCGCCACAGAATGATAAAATAGTGCCACAGTTAAAAAAATAATAATAATGTACAATATTTTTGTCTTCTAAACAATATTTAATAATAATATTTATTATTATACAATTATTTATCAAACAATTTTATAAAGTCATGGAAATATTTCAGGAATTATAGTAAGATAAATTTATTAGAAGTATTTTGAAGATATAATAACTCTTTAGTTTTAAGATATACATTTAAAGTTATAGTACTTTATAATTTAAGTTAAAAATATTTTTCTGAAGTTTTCTTAAAATTTTGTATTAGAAAATAACATTTGTTCCAATTGAATGCATTTCTTATATTTGTATTTCTTGTCATTAAATGCTCACCATCGCTGATTGTTTATAGCCACTATATCTGTTATCATGTTTAAAGTACACCATTATAAAATGCAAGCATCGATATTTAAAAAGATAGTTATTATGCCAATCGGTAATAACTGAAAATACTTCTACACTTGTGACTCTAAAACAGTATACCTTAAATCCAAAGACTGGCCTTGTAAACGCATCACCTAATGTTATTTATTTATGCAAGTTGGCTAAAACAGAATTCAGATTATTAGAGCAAACAGATAGTTTAAATAAAAGGAATATAATAGAAATATTAGTGACCAAATGTTTGCGTACTATGCACAAATCTGTTTTTAGTTATTTGCATGATCATATATTTGATGAAGAATCTTAAGGTAATCATATAAATCTTTAGTCAAAATTATTCTTGCTAAATAATTAAAGATACGATTGCACCATAAAGCTGACTCGATCAACGATTTACGACAAAATAAACGTATACGAAGTGTATTAACAAAGCAAATGTATAATAAAACATTTAAAATTGTATTAACTGTTACGTTTTCTATTCTAAGAAATAAAGAATTCATTAAAAGTTGATAGAAATAATAAATTTAACATTATTTAAAAAAATAATGTTTACTACAAAATTTTACATTTAACGTTTTCTTAAAGCTTTATTTCGTTTCTATCGCGTTTTCTTTTGCCCAAACGCGCTTAAAGATGTTTGCTTTAAAATATTTAACTTACGGCGTGTATATCAGTTTATATGGTCGAATGTTTCGAAACGCAAAATATAACGTTAAATCAACGTAAAATATTACGCTATTCCGATTTAAAATACAACGTTAGGCCAACGTTGTTTTTTGGTTATTGGCGACGTTGCATTTGTAACCGAAATGATATAAAAACAACGTTGACGGTCGATGTTGGGCCAACGCAACGCTCAATATTGTTCTAACGTTTTATCAACGTATGTGTGCTGGCTGGATGCTCTAACTGGGGATTCAGAAACCAACCAACGTCAGTACACATAATTCTTTGGCATGTGGTAGAGTACGGAAAAAAGAAAAATTAAATTCATACAAAACGATTTATCAAATGAATAGCACCCGCGGTGTGGTGGTTAAATTTCTGGCGTCAGATTTAGAGGTTCATGGTTCAAAGCCGGCTCTAGTAATATATGCATAATTGGTAAGAAAGAAGGCGTGAATTTTTTAGCTAGATACTATTGCGCGGTGCTCTGTGGTAAGACCGTTAGGGCTTGCTAAATAACTAATAAAAATAAAAAATATATAATTGAAAAAAAACATTAAAAAAATGTAAATAAAATATATATAAAAAAAAAAATTGGAAGAGCAAATCGGAGTTCGTGGCTGAAAGAAAGGTTTTTTTGAATTCGGACGAATGGACGTATCTTTGAAAATGTTGTTATAGGAATATTAACGTTCACAGACAAAGTTCTTAGATCTGAAGTTTAGGTTTAGTACGAATGACTGGTTTAATGTCAGCAGAAAAGTGCATCAAACTATTAAAAAAAAAACCTCCACGACCATAGATTTACGCAACGACATTGTGGCTATAATGATAGATGGACATTGGAAAATTGCTGGTTGCTAATCAACAGTTTTGTTTTGCCTGCGGTCTGCAGTTTGCAGTAATTGATATTACTAATAAAGGAGAGAACTCGTTACAAGTTATAAAGGTTAAATTTGGAAAATAACTGTCTTTAATAAACCTTCTATGTTGATGTTAAAAAGTTTTACAAAGTAAAAAATTGTATATAATAATCATAAATTAATAACTATCCGTCCAAAATAACATTATAAATCACATTATAAAGTAACAATTATTTGAGCTTATTACTTTTATTAGTTTTCATAAAAGCAACGTTTTAAGCACTTTTCTGCTGAGTTTCTAAAGTGTTTACAGCCGACACGGTATTAACTTTATGTTTATCAAATTTAAATAAGCTGACAATTAAATATTGAATAGGGGAAAGGCGCCTATGATGGCATACTTAACTTTGAAGCTTCATTATTCAGTATCCTGAAGACCAATAATAAAATTTTTGATATGTATACATTACTTATTACATCTAGAACAATAATTACCCTGGGAGTTTTCATCAGTTTTATTTTTTTCATAAGTTATTCTTATTGTAAAAAAAGCACAAGTATGCCATCATAGGCAACCACTGCTCCTATGATGGCATAGGGGAGGATGGGGCTAGTTAGGATCGAGGGTAACTTAATGATTTCATTTAACCTTAGAGTCTTCCCTCAGAAAAGCCAGAAATTACTCGAAATCATCCTAATTTACCAAAGTTTTACAATTTACCAGCATTGTAAAACTTTGTGCATGCGCATATGATATATTGCGTTTTACGTATTTTTTGGATCAAAAAAAAATTTTGGAGCATCGCTTTCTTTTAACTTTACTTTAAAATAAGTTTTTCTTATAAAAAAAAAGTTTACCCAACTCGTCAATATTTCAACACCCCCAACTCGTCAGTATGCCATCATGGGTAAAAGTCATCATTTTCATTAATACAAGCTGTGTCTGCTTTGTTCAAAAGATAAAATTAAAGTAACTATTCCACTAAAGGCACAAAAATTGAAAATAAAATACATGAAAATTTCCTTTCCGTACAGTTAATAGTAAAATCACAATCTTAAATATATGTAGGAAATAAAACTACAACAGCACGTCCCAAAATCGATTTTTGTTGATTATAAAAACAATATTTGTGCACAAGGGACGTTTTTTTCACTAAAACTAATGTAAAGTCAGTATAGTCATGTAGGTCTAATCATTTTTTTATCAAAACCAATTTTAATGGAAATATGACCGTTATGCCATCATAGGCGCTATGCCATCATAGGCGCCTTTCCCCTACATTTTTAATGGATCGTATACATGAACGCCAAACTGATATGAGTCGAGGAAAAAACAATTACAGTGTCTTCTTTATTTAAAATTTGAAAACTTTTAGTAGAATTGGTCAAAAGATTAAATACTTCATATCCTGTTTTAGTACAAGTACAAGATACAACAGATTTGACTACGAAACCTGAAACGGTACCTAAATCCGTCATAAATCGTTTAAGCATTGAAAAGAAACTTAAAGTGTTACTAAAGGCATTACCAATGCAACCAGTTTGATATGATATGTTCTTATCAAAAATACAATGACCTTATCTGAAAATGGCAGTACACGAAGTGATTATTTCATGTAGCCGTGGCGCAGTGTTCTGACTCAGAACTAAAAGAGTTCTGACTTAGAACTAAAAGATCCAAAGTTCGATGCCTGCTCTAGCCAGAATAGCGACATTGGTTAGAAAGAAGGCGTGAACTTTCTAGGTAAATACTTTTCAACTATGTTCTCTGATAAGACCGTAAGGACTTCTTTGAGCACCTTAATAACCACAAAAAAAATTGTTTAAAAAGAGCTTATTTATTTCTAATGACCGGGAAACCGACAAGGATTGATACTGAGCAGAATTTTTTTTCCACTGTACTGTTCAGTACAACGTTTAGTCAATAAAACCTCGGGCGCGTCTTGCTCCCTGAAGTCATATTTCAAAGTACATAAAGCATAATGAACTTCTTTATTTCTGTCATCATTTTCATACTATTCTTCCAGCAATTTAAATTTATTTTGTTTAATAAATAAATTTTAATTTTAAATTATAACTTTTTTTTGTGGTTATTATTATGAAGATATTGTAAAACATTTTGTTATAATCACGGGACTGATCATTTGAGATCCTTCAGGATTGAAAATGAGATTTTCCTAATTGCCCGTCTTGATTTAACTTGTAAAGTGGTTTCACTACGTTTGACGGTTTACGATTAGCTTATTAAATTTAGACAAACTTAAAGCAGAAAAGTTATTGCGCTTTAGTTGAAAAAATATACAAAAAATGACGCGATATAATCATTTACAATTTCTTTTTAAATTGTTTTTGCTGTTTAATATTTTAATAGTAGCTTCTTCTAAAGATAGTAAACAAAAAGTTAATAAAATTGGAAAAAATGTAGCTGATTACAACGATGTTGATGTTGAAAAACTTCTCGATCAGTGGAATGTAAGTAAAAATAACTATATATATTTAATGTAAATATTTTGTATTTTAATCTTACCTCTAAAGTGGCTCTATTTGCTAATAACACATTTATATACTCTAGTCGTCATCAATTTTCGACTGCTTAAAGCAGTAAGCTGATCTTAAATATTATCTGTTTTTTTTTAAAACTTAAAGCTTGCAGTGGCTGGTGAATTTTGGCTCAAACAAAACTCAGTTGTATTTTCACCTAAATAAAATTCGATTATTAATAGTTATAGTAATATTGTAGATATTCCTATAATAATGAATTTCAACACTTTTACTAAATCTTCTGCTTTTTCTTCTTGTATTATTCTTTGCAACTGGCTTGAAAACCATATATACAATCCATTGCAAAGTTAGCATCTTAAGTTTGCCTCACTTTTTTGTGCTTACCAATTTTTAACTCCTGATTCCATTTTCTATCTGCAGACAATTCCAAAAAACATTTAGGAAATGTAATCATGAATCTTAAAATTCGCTGATTTTTTTAACCAAACACCTCCAAATCTAGTCTAACCTCCAAAGTCTAGTCTAATTTCAAAGGGTATGCTTTAACTTAAACATATTTGGGGTATAGAATCTAATAAAGGAAATTAAAACATTTAAAATAAAACATAAAAATCAAAATTTATACATTAATTATTTTACTGGGAGAAGTTGGAAGAACAAAAATGCTGATGTAGCTCAATTTTTTATAGAAGTTGTCCTGAGTAGTTTAGTTAGAGTTATTACAAAGAATTGGAATATAGGCTTTTCTAAATAAGAAAAAAAACATTGTGAATTGAATGCAAATTTATTACTTATAAAATATGAATTTTGAAAAATCAAAAGAAGGTAGTAATAGGACAGTTATGCAACTGAAACAGTTGATCATATTAAATTGTTTCTTTAGCTGTTGTTGATTTGTTGTTACTATTTTCTAGCTAATTTTATAAAATCTGATCCAAAAGTTTAAACATTTACTATAACTTCACTAGAATGAGTAAAAATATAAAAATGCTGAAAACTCAATTTTTATATATTTTGTCTAGAAATTTTCCTGAATGACTAAGTTAACCTTATAAAATTATATTGTAAAGTGATCTTTTTGTATAATATATAATTTGACAATATTCTTAATGAAGAATTAACTTAAAACTTATGGTAAAATGAATATAAATTTAAGTAATTGCAACATTAAAAAAAAAATTGTTTTATGTATGAAAAATATTTTCTATTATTATTAAAAGATGATTAATGATCAGGGTTGTCAAAAAAACCTAACCTAAAAAAAAATGCACCCTAAAAAACTCAAAAAACCCCACTTAAACACAACAAATATGTCTGATTTTAGCTTCTATAAATGCTTTATTATAAACAAATTGCAAGTTTTATACTGTAAATGCTCTTGCAAACACTGTATTTATATACAAAATAGTATTTAGAATATAATTTTTAGTTTGAACTCCTTACAGAACAATCCAAAATCCAGTCAATCATTTTTTGTAGCACTTTGGTAATTTATTAATTTATAAACAAATTAGTTAAATGTCTATAAAGATAAATAAAATTGTTCTATTAACTAAATTTTAAAACACAGGAGGTAATTAGTTATTTTATATCTTTAAACTCCTCTCAAACGCCTATATGTCTGAACAAGCGCTTTAGATCTGTCATTTTATATTGGTATCTGATCTTTATTTTGTCAAGTTTATGTTATAAACTTGACAAAATAATTGTCAAGTTTATGTTGTAAAAATTGTTACACTTTATTCACGGTCTGAAAGTGGTAAGTTGACAGGTAAAAAAATTATGCTACAATTCACTAGAATGTAGACTTGTCCTTTCGAAGTGTTACTACCTTAAAACAAAATACATAAGTTATGTGGGTTCAAGCTCGCAAGATGTTCACTTATTTGATAAGAGAACATGTTGGAAACTTGTATGCACTCACAAGGACAGGGATTTTTGATAAAAGCAATACTCATGCTCATCTGTCTCCAGGTTTAAAAGTTTTATATCAGCTGCAAGTTTACAACATCTACCCTCAACAGGGGTGACTATAAACAGCAGGGTGAAAATGAAAATCAAATCCAAATTTACTAAAAGGTGAAGAAACATACACATTAGAGCCACACATTGTTTTATTTTGATTCAGTTGTTTTGAATATAATATAAAGAAGCTAATTATTGGCTGCGCAAACAATTTGCCTTTTTCAGCTTTTTTCTATCGCATATAAACAGTTTAGGCAGTTAAGTGACTTATTAAGCCATCTTAAGAACCACGTAACAAAACAACATAAAAGTTACTACACATCAACTTTATGTACATATTGTTCAAATAAAATCTTTATAAAATTTAGGGTGTAGCTTGTCTGTATCTATTTACTTGTTTATTTAAAATAAATTTTTTATCAAGATTTTAAGTTTTTGGCTAATTTTAGGAAGTTTGCCTTAAAATTACAAACGAAAGGTAAATATCTGACGTTATAAAACAAGTTACATGCAGACCTAGAAACAGCTTTAAGGAGTCTTCCACAAATTACGTCACCTAATTTTTGACCATTTTAGATCCCTCCCCCCTTGTCACAACATTGTAACTATTTTAGTAACAAGTTTCATATAAGTCATCACAAAACCACCAACTCCCCCCCTCCCTCCCTCTCCTAAAGTGTGACTTAATTTATGGACAACCCCTAAATAAAGTATTGATCAGGACTAGGAAGTTACCATGAGACTTTTTGCTAATTCTAATATAAAAAGTATTATAAAAATTAATACTTTTTATATTACAATTTATACTTACATTTACTATTTATTAAATACTGGCATATATATATATATATATATATATATATATATATATATATATATATATATATATATATATATATATATATATATATATATATATATATACAGGGCTTGTGATGAAGAAAATCGTCAAGCGTGTTATATCGCGCTCGTAAAATTAGAATATGTTTTCATCGAGTGTGATTAAGTGCGCTCGAGATAACGTCGGCGAGCGCGACCGTGAAAATTACTGAAGGTGATGCTCATAAAAAGCTTTTTATTTTTTATTTATTTTTTTATTTGTTACATAATTCTTTCGTCAAAAAATGTTTGAATTAGTATCACACTCATGAAACTACTTCAACGAAGTAGATATTTATACTTCCAAACTTCTTGTATATTGTCAGTCGCGACTTTATTTTTAACTATTTATGTTACAAAAAAATAATATCAAACAAAAACGCAACTTCTTATTGATTTAAGTATTGAAGTATAATTTAGTGACTTAGTTTTGCTTCGTTGTTTTGATATATGTATTTTAAAATAATACGCAGTAAACTTAATTAACAGTTAATGGTTTTTATATTTCTTGATATTTTTTATTCAAATTAATTATTTTATTTTTTTCTAAAATTTCTTTTTTAAATTACAATTTTTTATCTTAAAAAAATAACACAAGAATAATTTGAAATAATAATAAATAAGAATAATAACTTTCCATTTAATAAATATTGATGTCATTACTTTATTTCCTTTTCGAATGTCCTTGATTGCGAACATTCTAAACGACAGAATCGTTTTAAATTTGAGTTGCAATAAATAATAGTTAATAAAAAACCTATACTATGAACAAAAACTAATTTTAAAAATTACTCTATTATTAATATTTATTTTTATTATAAACGGTGTGTGGAATATTACAAACAATAAATCAAATAAATCTTACTTGATATTTTCACAAGATTAAAAATACTCTGCAGTTTCAATTTTCTTATAATGGTTTTCTAATTTTCTATTCTTATTTTATTTGCGCATTTTTGTATTCACATTGTGTTTCCACGTGCACATTCCATTATTGAAATTAGCGATTATAACGACTTTAAACTGCTCATTCATTACGTTAGTGCAAAAGAGAACGACGTTGTGCTTTTTATATTTTATATCAGTGCTTTGATAACAGAACATCTTTAATAAAAAATCTTTTTTAAATATTTTATGAAAATAAAAAAATAATCCTGAACTATTGGACGAGCGTTATTTTATACGCTCGTTATAAGCTGAACGCGCGTTGTTTATCGCGCCTAGAACGTTTGAAAAGACCGTTTACGGGCGCATTTTACGAGCGGAGCGCGATCGCGCTCGCTTCATCACAAGCCCTGTATATATATATGTATATATATATATATATATATTTTTAAACTCTAATTTAATTTCAACAAGATTGCAAGCAACCACTATTAAGTTATGAGTTACATTAAGAGATTTATAGAGATTAGGGTAAAATATTAGAAACGATTAGGTCTTCAGACCTAAAAAGTTGTAGGTTGTATAAAAAAGGAAAACATGAAGATGGGTAAGAGTTATAAGGTTTTTTTGATGTGCAAGGAAAAAAACTGGATTAATAAAAGTTTTTATAGAAGAAGGGACAGATAAAGTAAAAGGATGCAACTTGTTGAATAAGAAACAAACAAGAATGAGCTTTGGTTTATTGTAATAGAGATGATAGCTTGTTTGAGCATTGACTATGATAGTATTTGTAAGAAAGAAAGTAATGCAACTTTACAACAATGGGTGAGTGGATTTTGTCTGAGAGTAAGAGGTTTGTTATTTGTCAATATAGGAATGCCAACAATATTAGAATGGTTTTTTGCAGTAAAAAAAATGAGTTTTTATTGTCTAACAAAAGTTGTGGATTTTAAGTGCAGAATTTAAATCTACAAGACACTGCAAGCCTTCAACTGTTAAAGAGGAGAAATCAAATTAAAAACTGGCTTCTTGTTCTAATATAGGAGCAATAGTAGAACCTTGTAGTACCCTTAAAGTTACTTGAAATGAAGAAGAGTGTAGGCCTTCAATAGAAACTTTAATACTGCAGTTAGAAAGAAATAATTTAATAATCTCAAAAACTTTATATAAAGAAACTAATTATAGAGTGAAGACTAATCGTAGGATAGTATTTTGGATAGAGTTTTAAAAAATTGAAACGACTTATTTAGCACTTTTTTAAAGTTTAGCAAAAATTGAAAAGAGTTCTGGAGAACACTTTTTTAAAACTATGATGGAAATCTTGTCTGAAGCGCAAACTGTAGAAGTGTTTAATTGAGAATTAATTTTAGCATCAGAAGACAGAGTGATTTGGATGTTTAACAATAGGTTAATCTGTTTAACTGGCAGAAAAAGTATGGCCATTATGGCATCTTGAAATAATAAAAGGACATTTGTTTTAAAGTGATATTTTCTTTTAAAAAATATGAAAAAAATTGATTACTGTTTAACTGCTCAAGGTGGTGAAAAATGTGGAGTAGAATGAGGATTGACTTAAAATTGAAGAGAAGGCATGAAAGCTTTCAAACTTTTATTCCAGAAGGAATAAAAGCTTCCAAGATGCACTTTATGCATGCATATTATGGATATAAACATATGTTTGCTATTTATTTAGATGCTGACATACATTATCCTTTCATATTTATATAAACTTTAATATTTCTATGGTATAGTATTTGCCAAAAGAGAAGATGATCAGATGGATGTGTGGTAAGACTCTAACAAGACAAGAAAAGTAGGCATAATCTTAGACAAATTAGAAAAAAATGAAAGGAAAAGAGGAACGGTAAAACCTGATGATAATGACGATGATTATGATGATGATGACAGTGGTGTACCCTCCGGTTTTTTCCCTGTTGCCCTGCGGGCGACTGAAACAATTTTTATTTCTTATTTGAGTTTTACGCTATAATAAGCAGTAATTCGATGTAAAAGTTTTTTTTGTATTTTTTCTCGGGTAAAAATACTGAAGAAAAAAAATTTAAACATTTGACTACTAAAGTAAACTAAAATACATCTAAAAAGAAATGGCTTATTTAAAAATAAATTAATTAATTTATTAATTAAATTAATTAAAGATGTGTTGTCATTTTTTTCCTAGTTGATATCTGTATGATTTTAATGTTTTAAACATTTTTCATCATACTAAGACTTTTTTTTTTTAAATTTCCACATGCATAGTAGATTGTGTTCTAATGATTTTTCAAGTGCATCTTGATAATGTTTTTAATTTTGTTAATTTTATTTGACAAAGTTAAAATAAAAATTTATTTATTACTAATGAAAAACAAAAGAGATTCAGTGTTATTAATGAATAAAATGCAACTATAAGGTTAAAAAAATGATACAATAGCATTTGGAAATGTAAGAAAATATAATTTTAAAACTCATTTTAAATTGAGAAGCAGCGTGCTTCAAAATGCAACAACAATGTTTAAAAAAACAGTACAGTTACACTTTGAAATATTAAATTGCGTGTTGGCTTCTTTTTATTAAGTTTAGTGAAATTATACAATGCACCATAGTGTACTCATTGTTAAACTACTGTAAATGCTTTTTAAAGTTTTCTTTTAAATAATCGCAAGGAATAAAATCAAAATATGGTTTTATTAATAAACACACTTTTGTAAGTAATACACTGTGTGGTCCCGCCGAGCTACTGACATGCATTTTTTTTTTATTTCAATTGCCCTTGGAGAAAACGAGTTGCCCTGTGCCACCGGACGACCATGAGGGTACACCCCTGGATAATGATGATCATGATGATAATGATGATGATAATCATCATTATCATCATGATCAATATGCATTTAAATACAATATATAACATGAATTTTGAATTAGAAAAATATACTTTAGGATGTATAAATGTTTATGCAGCCCCAGTCACATACCTGACCCCGACCCTGGCCTTGGTCAAATATCAACCCCGGTCGATTACTAATCAGGACTTTTATAAATTTATAGACTACATGTTGTAAACTTGTGCAAACTAGTTTTTGAATTAACATGTTGAACATGTTAGTTTAAAAAAAATTGGCAGCATTTATATTGTCTTACCAACTTTAAATAACTTAGTGGACATAATAATTTTTATTGCGGTTATTCTTAGTCAAAAGTGTTCTGAACATGTTTTTATTTAAATGCAATCAATCAACATCATTTATAGTTAAAGGAGTCCCCTTGAGCACCATTGATATGTGATAGTATCTTTATTGTGGGTCACAATCAAGAGGTTGAGACTTTAATCTATCCTGAGCCCTTTGAAATTACTGTGCTCAATCTGTTTTCTGCACAACCCCCTTGTTTAAAACTGTTAGTGTTTGAGTTAAGGATTGAGAATATTAAAAAAAATAAGTACTCCCATGATTGTAGTAGACACTGGAGCAATGGGGGAGGTGAATTTATAAAAAACCCAAAAAAAACCATTTGGGTTAGGTTTTTCTAAAAAATTCTTGGTTTTTTCCCAGACATAAATCTCAAGCAATCCAGATTTGCAATATGACTTCAGGAAACACAATGCACCCAAAGAATTATCTCCAAGTATAAGTGAGAGATAAAGTCAATATATTATCAGAACAAGCAGGTTTTAGGATTTTTATATTTATATTAAGTAATCTAAATCTTGTATCTTTTCTCAGAAGTTAGGCTAAAGAGCCTTTTATAAAATTCTCAACAGTGTCATTGATAAAGGTAAGTTGAACATTCTATCTCTAATTCCTCGTCTGATCTTGTTACCTCTCCTAAAGATAAGACAAAACTATTTGCAAAGACTTTTCTTCTAATTCAATTCTTAAATCCAATCGTCATACTTTTCCTGTCATTCTAGTTAAATAGGGTAATCTATTGTTAGACATCCAAATCATTCTAGCTTCCATTGCTAATGTCACTTCTCAATTGTAGTCCAGTTAACACTCCTGTCATAGAATTAAAAAATTGTTGTCTAGAACTCTCTCCAACTCTCTCTAAACTATTTAAAGAATAATATTTTATATAGATAGAGACCTAAAATGATTTTGAATGATTTCAAATTAAAATTAATTACAACTTTCAAATAACATAAATTAACTTTTAACAATGTAAATATAGACACAGAGTAAATTTACATTTACTTGTGTTTCACTTTTCTGTTAATCAACAAAATTTCATAACAAAGGGCTGATATGGTGTATCTGGAAAAGTTTTTAAGACTATTAAATCATTTGTTTCTAACTAGAGTATTAAAATCATCCTCGAAGACCAACACTCTTCTTCACTTCCAGTAACTTCTGGGATACTGCAAGGTACTATAGGTCCTGTATTGTTTCTTATTTACATTAATGATCTACCGACACATAAAGTGGCTTTAATCGGTGACAACTCATCTTTATACTCTTGTCTTGGCAAAAAGTCTTTTTTTATCAATCACATATAACAGGCAGGCGATCTTGAATCTGTTCTCTCTTCTGTAACAGCTTCCGGCTTGCAGTGAATTTTAACTCTAACAAAACTCAGTTATTTACTGCAAAGAACTAATGCAATTTTGTTGACATTCCTATAATTATAAATTGGCAACCCTCTCACTAAGAGTCCTCTTCTTTATATTGTCTTGAATTATCATTCACTACTTACCTATCATGGAAACCATATATACAATCCATTATAAAGTTAGAATCTTCTAAGATTGCTTCTCTTTATTGTGCTTGCCATTTTCTTACTCTTTAATCCATTACCTACCTCTACTAATCTATTATTCGTCCCTGTATAGAATACTGCTGTTAAGATATTCTTTTTGCTCTAGACATGGCCCAAAAACGCATTGTAATGTAGTTGGACCTACTCTATCTGCCAAGCTTGAAACTTTCTCCCTTTGTTGTAATGTTGCATCTCTTTTTCTTTTCAACAAATTCTACCATGGTCTCAAAGGAGTTGTCATCTCTAGTTCCATCAACTAAAACTCATTCTTGCTTGATTCGTCATTCAGCATATTCTCATCCTTTTTATTGTATTTGTCCCTTCATGCTCAAAAATTTTTTATTTTTCAAGTTTTTTTCTCACATCATTGCTTTGGAACTCTCTCCCCCTTTGTGTTTTCCTGACTCATACAACCTATAACTTTTCAAGTCTTCTGTCAAACTTTTCCTTGCTCTTTAAAACTATTCTTTGTTTTTTCGTAACTCCTAACTTAATAGTGGTACCTGTTGGGAGTAAATTAGTTTTTAAAAAAAAAGTCTAGTTGTCTTCTATTTTATTTTTTTTGACTAATAAGTTGATAAATATGAAATTCATGTTTTGTAGTTTGAATTTAAGAATCTATTTTCTTTCGAAAACTATGCTTGCATGCATGAAGTTTTTAAAGTATTAAACTTTCAAATACTTATTATTAGCAAATAATAAACTTCTATAACCACATAGTTGTTAAATATCTGTAAAATTATTTTCAGATTTGGCTAATAGAATATATAAGGCTTCAAATAAGTCAAACAGTAAATTCTAGTATTTTTTTATGCTGAAAATTTGTGCATAATTTATTTGAAATTTAAGTTAAACATTTTTTTCTTTTAATTCACCTCCCCAGGGCCATAATAGCCAATGCAGTCAAGAAGGCTACTTTAGTTGTGGTAACAACCCTCTCTCAACTATATAACTTTGAAACATGAAGCCTAATGAACAAGGCCATTGTTTGAAAAACAAGTTAAGCCTGGTACTACCAGTGACGTGGTGGTGATCAAACATATATTCAAGCAATAATAGTTTTATAGTCTTTTTGATCTAAAATCATCTTTCGAATAAACCTATGAAAAAAAATCATATTATAACTTTTATATGTTATTAATTTTTTGTTTATGAGCTTTTTTTATTTTGTTTCAGTTTAATTACGCAATCACTTTGCTTGCGTATATACATATACTTGTGTGTATCATTGTTTTAAAAGTTTTCAAAACTAAAAATAAATTGAGGTTACCACTATACACTAAACCAATTACACTACTCAAAAAGTTTCACTTTTTTTCTGTCCCTAGGTTGAAAGTATGTTTTCTTAACACATTAGGTCTAGAACAGAAAGATATTTGCTGTTATTCCAGAAAAACTTTGCTTCTGTGGCGGGGACAATGAAATTTGGAATATCAAGTGTTTTTGAGAAAATTCTCAATTTGCTTTCAATACCGACCTTCCTCCTATAATATTCCTGAACTGCTAGAGTTGTCCAGATGTTTCTACAATTCTTCCAAACACGCTAAAATGTTCCAGAACTTTCAAGAAACTCTCAGAACTTTCTAGAACGTTCTTGAATGTTCCCAAAGTAGCTGTACAAGTATAGGTGTACATGCACAGGTGTCTCAAACCAAGATTCCAATTCGTGTTATTACAGACTGAAAGGATAACGATTCGCAGTTGAAGAGAAGTTATTTATTTGATATGGCATTAAGAGTTTGTTTGCATCCAGCTGATTCATTCTGCTATATCTACAGACAATTCATAAAGACAAGAGTGAAAAAGTACTTTGTGGAAGCAAGTTCAAAATGTGCATACAAAGCATACTTCTGCGTGTCGGTTGGGGACCAAGACAAATCTTGCTTTAGATCTAGTTCATTTCAAGGAGTTATAATTTACAAAGTTTTGTCATAAGTCATGTACTATAGGCATATAGGTTTCAACTTGAAATCGTTAATTATTATAATTCTTATATATATTTTTTTCTGTTAAAGGTTAATACAGAGGAGAGAAACAAGCCATGAAGTTTGCTATACCGCCAATTTGGCAAGAGCTGACAGACTACTCAACCAACTGCTATTTCTGCATGGTAAACCCAAAAAATTGTTGCACCAGCAAAAATTCTGATATTCAGGCTCAAACAGTAGAACTTGGTTGATAAAAGTCTCTGATCAGAGGAAGCGGCATCAAAGATTCTCCAACTCCGGTCTATTCTAGGCTATATGTATTGCATGAAATACTATTGAATGGTGCCTATTCATAGACAGTTTATCTCGGAGCTTCAAAGCCATGTTGCTTTACACCCGTCTCTCCCGATGCCCCACTCTGTGCATCTCAAAGAGGACAACACCTGTGTCAAAATGTTGCTGAGTGCATTAAAGTATGGCGACTATGGATGGGAGGTCATCGGTGACTTCAAAATGGTATCATTCTTCATGGGTCATCAAGGTGGTTTCACGAAATTTCCTTGTTCCCTCTATCTCTATGACAGCCGTGACACTAAAGAGCATTATAGCGCAAAGGACTGCCATAACGGACTGAGTTTTTCTTTTGGGAAGAGCTGGTATATTCGTCAGACCACAGATCACGAAGTTCATAGAATGTGAGGATTTTTCAAAGCTGTTGAACAGGACAAAGAAAGTGGCTTGGAGCAGTTTTTGTTGCAATTGCTCAGAGCTACCTAGGTAAGAGTTGATGCAAACTCTCATAAAAAATTACGCCAAAATGGGACGCAGAATGTCTCTGAAAGTTCATATCCTTGATTCGCATCTTGATAAATTCAAGGAGAACACGGGCGCTTGCTCCGAGGAGCAAGGTGAGCGCATTCATCAAAATATATTGGACATTAAACGTTGTTACCAAGGACAGTATAATGAAAACATAATGGGGGACTAAATTTGGGGGCTATTGTTCTATTTTTACAAAAAAATGAGTTCTTTGTGCTGTTGTCATGTAAGCAAAGTTTGTGCTTAATGAAGTCATTTTTTCTTATACTTTAGACATAAGCAATTGAAATATAACACCTAGAAACCAGGAACAAAAATTGTGTTATATATATTGTTATTAATTGTGAGTTCAAATCATGTCAACTTTTGTCTTAAAAAGTTTATTATAAATATTATGATTATGATATTCGATAAAAAAACAGTTTTGTTGAAATTTCTGATTTTGTTATTCTTTTCATTTTTTTGGTACAAATCATTTATTTAATAATTTATACAATATGTGTTCCACAACAGAAAATATTAAAATATTCAATTTTCAATGTCTTTTTTGTCATCTTTAATGTAGGCACATAAAAGTTAAAAAAATATTTTTAATAACAAAGTTACTTTTTTTAAGTTGTTTTAATGGCTCTGAAAGTCATTACACTGTCCAATGTCATATAATAAAAAACACATTATTGTAAAATATTATTTTCACTGTGAATAATTTGGTAGTGGACAGGAAAGGCTTGCAATTGAACTCCAATTATGACCACGCAAGAAATTGCTTTTTTTTGAAAGCTTGACCACAGTTTTTTAGATTAAAAACGCGCTAAAAAAAAAACAGACATGAAAAAAATTATAAACAGGCTAAACTATATAAAAAAGAAAGAAATCATAGCAAAAGAGAAATTTGAAAAAAAATTAAAATCTATAGTTCTAAAAAAAATCTGCTATTATATATCTGAAAAACTAAAACTGTAATAGAAAATTGTAATAGAAGGTTGAATAACTCATTGTGTTGGTTCGACGAGTTTCTGATTTTTTTTAATATTAGGAGAATAGCAATTAAATCTTTTTTTTTATTATTAATGTCTAAATAAAAATATTTATTTTTATATATCAATCCAAACAAGAATGCGTAAACAAATAAAAAAATAATAATATAAATAATTTTAATTAAACATTAAAAAAAGTTAAAAGATTTTTTAAAATTCTCATAATACAAAAAGTTTCAGTTAATAACCTTTTCAAACCAATGCGATAGAACTATAAAACTTTTATCTTTTTTTAATGTTTTTATAATATTAGGCTAACTCTTTTAAATAAATAAAAAAATTTACATCTAATTATCGTTTAATAAAAAACTAACTTTATTTAAATTATCAAAAAGTACTTTAAAAATAAGTTTATTGAAATGCATTCTTTGTCGTTTTTGTTTATAAAATTAAGAATACAAATTGTTTAAAAAAAACAATTCATCATTTAAAAAAAACTTTTAAAGTAAAAAGTTTTATTTAATATTCCATAATAATTTTTTTTAATAACGTTTTAAAACTTTATTTAAAAACGTTTAAGTTTTAAAACTTTATTTAAACGTTTAAATTTTATTAGAAAGTTTACATAGTATAACAAAAAAAAAACTTTGTAATGTTTTCAATTATAAAATTTATGAATTTATCAAAAAGTTTATTAAAAGAGTCGTTTTCGTTGTTGTTTATAAAATTAATTGTTCAAATCGTTTTAAAAAACATTTATTCTCATCGTAAAAGATATGCTTTTTAACAATATAATATCTTTCTATAATTTAAATAAATGTCTTTTATAGCATACAATCTTTAAAAGCATAATTTAATTTATTTTACTCTAGAAATGAAACTGGCATCTTCAATTTATTATTGGTTAAATATTTTACTCTTTTTTTCAAGAAAATTTCCAGAAAATAATAAAAGAATTTTTGCAATTTTCATGTAACTTAAGTTAAAAAATTCATGATAAAGTTATGTTTTTCCAAAAGTTTTGTCTTAAAAGTAAAATTTTTTAATAATGTATGTGTTGATGTTAAATCTTATGTTTTACATTAAAAGTGTTGAATAAAGGTGCTAGTTAAAACACATTTTGAATTTATGTAACATAAGTTAAAACTTTATGAATTTATTTAAAAGTTTTGGTGCTTTTTTAAAAATAGTTTTATAATTTATATGACAAAGAATTATTATTTAAAGTTTTTTATTAATTTTTAAGAAAAAGCTGTTTTCATTTCAATAACTTTCATAAATTTTGATGAAAAGTTTCTAAGTAAGAGAGCGACTGATTATATGGATTAACTATGAAAGAATGGAATTTCAATTGCAATTCTTTTGTTTTATAACAAAAAATATGCCAATATAAAATGTGTAATAGGCACACATGGTTTAACTGAACTTAGTAATGACCTATAATGGGTTTGGCTACTTTTTCAACTGCCACAAGAAATAAACTCATCTTCTGTAAGTTCAAAAGTATTTTTTGTTGCAGAGATATGAGCTCATTTTGGAGAAAATTTTTCTTAATAATCAAAATTTCTGTTTTCAGGAATTAAAGTTGTTAATTTAGTTTTTAAATTTATAAAAAATGTGCTTAGGAAAATGATGAGGATGACGAAGATGAAGATACAGATGATCCTCGCTTAAAACCAAGGCCAAAAATCAATATGGAAGAGATTTTTAAAGCTGGCGGTAGTCAAGAAGAAATTTTAAAAGCATCGAAAAAAGGACAACCATTAATGATTTTTGCTAATGTTGCTGGAAATCCTTCACGTAAGGAGACAGAAACTGTTTCAGCTTTGTGGCAAACTAGTTTAAGAAATAATCAAATTCAAGTTCAAAGGTATGCTTTCGAATCTTAGTAAAGTATTAATGTAAACAATCTTTGTTTAACAAATAACAAAATTTGTTGATGAAAGTGGCCTCTTCAACCTGTAAAGTATTTTTTTTAATTATTTGCTAAAATGTTTCCAAATTTTTACAATTAATAAAAATCATAATCTGTAATAGGCTAACATTTGATGTTATATACTTAAAATAAAATAATTTTCATAAATGAAAAAGCTGAAATACTCTTATAAAACTCAGAAATATGCTTAAAAAACATCAATAAAATTATTTAATGATAAAATAAAAAATATGGTTTGTAACGGAGATTGTTTATATTGTTTGTGTTAGATTATCAAATTTATTAGCTATTATAGTATAATTAAGAGTAAGCTTTGAAATCAGCAAAAGATTTTTATAGATGCACATTTAAAAAAAGATAAACTTATAAAAAAAAAGGAATTTAGTCTATTTAGAAATATTTGTCAATTTAAGGGAAAAAGTAAGCTCTGCATTTGCCTCAATCTTGCTAATCAACCGAGTTGCTAATCAACCTTAAGTTTTGAAAAAGAGCTTTATTGGTCACCTAAACAATGTACAACAAATCCACAATCTGGGAAATTATCCATGTACAATATGTCAGGCTTGGTCAGGAGGCGGGTGTAATTGCACTCTATTCTTGACCACACAAATTATATTCAGTTAGGACAACAACATACAAATAGTTAGAACAAAAACATACAAATATATTAAAAAGTCTACTCACTAAATACATCAGTGGTTTTGTGAAGCAGTTCTGCTTTCTCTTCATAAATATATTTTACCTTTTTAGTTTAATCATTAAAGTTTGCTTTCTAATAATTTGATGCAGTAAATGACTTCTAGTATGCAAAAAATATAATTAAATCATAATTTACTTAAAATGTAATATTCCTTTTTTTATATTAATTTATAATTAATATAAAAAAAATTTATAATGGACTTGAGTAAAATATAAAGTTATTAAATGTATACAAAGTGTGCTGTTTAGATACTGATCATAATAGACCTCTGTTTCAGGGGTCTGGCACATTGTGGAATTTTTTTAAACATTATAAAGACTCTGCTAAACAAAAAGGTCATTATACAATTTTTATAGTACCGCAACGATTTAATTATTTCTTTTGTTTATCTTAAGAAGAATTGTTTTAAATATTTTAAACTTATATCATGTATTGCAAACTATGCAAAGCATAAAATGGTTATAAAAATACATTTACTTTTTTATTTATTATCAAATTCAACTACTGTTAGTTTTATTAGAATCTTGTTGAAACAAAACATAGACACTTAAATAAATAGTTATATTATACACTTTGATAAATTGAAGGTTTGTTTCTTTACTAAACAATCATTATTTACATCCTTTGTTACATTTTATAAGTGTTGCCTAATTTTGTAAAAATATTATAAAAGAGAGAAGTTTAAGAATATTTATTCTAAATGTAATTTATTTTGTGTTAGATGAGTTTTTTTTTTTCCTTAAGAACTCATTTTTTATTATAGTTAGTTTTTAGTAGTTGTCTCCCGTCAAGTTATGTTTTTTTTTGCGATTTTTGAAATGTTGCCAAAACATCTAAAAAGCTGTGGTCATGTTGTCGCAACTAAATATTATATGTGTGGTCAGATATAGAGTGTGATCGCACCTGTTTCCAGACCAAGCCTGATATGTTATGGCAATACTTTGATATTTTCAGTGGCGTGCTAGCTCCATAAAGTTCTTGCGAGGTTTTTCTAAAAAAGGCATATTCATTTGGGATATTACCATATATATAGGTACATACGTAATTTTTCTAAAAAGGTCTATTTATGCATGATTTTCCTGTATATACCATATGATTTAAAGGCCCATAAACATGTAAACGCAATGTTTTATAATAGCATGTAGTTTAGTATAAACTGATTAGCATTACATAGCATTTTAAAAAAAGCTGGTTTTCATCAGTATTGACAGGTAAAAAAATGTTAAAAATAGATCAAACTAAAAATTAAAAATGTTTAGAAGAACATAGAAAATTGCATGAAATTAAAATCATATTCTTTTTTTTTTTCCTTCAGTTTTTTAAAGTTATTTCTATACTTTAAAATCTCCTTTTTTTATATCATTTTACGTGATAATTTAAAATTTCAATAGAAAAACTTTAATTTTACGAGCAATATTTTTTAATACATAAAAAGAGATTTTTTTAAATTAAATAATTTCAGAATTGCGAGTTCTTATCTGACTGTCGCAATTGCTTTATTTAACCCTTGATGTGCTTTCTTTAATTTATTACAATTATTAAAAAAATTTTTGTAGCATGCTAATAAACATTTTTTACAATTATTTTTAAAGCTGATATTAGGTAATGTTTGCATTTTATTATGCAAAGTAATATACTAGCACTTAAAGTTTAACACTTTAAGTTTGATAATAATAAAATTTAATTAGTGAAAGCATAAAAAAAGTGAATAAGAATTTATTTGTTGGTCATTTAAAGAATGTAGTAAAATAATTTTTATTTCCAAAATAAATAGCATTTCTAAAATAAAAAGCATTTCTAAAATAAAAAGCTTCATGCGGAATTCCTCTGGAATATCACAAGCAGCTGGCCTCAGAACCATCAAACTAGGACAAAACAGAATAGGACAAGACAGAATGAGTTGCTTTGCTACTACCAATTATAAACAAGCAAAATCCTATAAGTAGTCAAAAACAAGTGTTCATCATTGGCAGGAAATGATGTAACTTTACATTCTGTGCCAATAGATGTAAAAAACCGTGAGTCTTGTTCATGAAGCTTTTTTTATAATTTTTTAGTAACATTTTATTTTATTTTATAAGAATTGTAAAAAAAAAAATTTTATTTTAAAAAGGTAGTTTACTAAATTTTTATTAAAACATTGTAGAAATTAGTTTTAATTTCTGACAACTAGGATCAATATGGGTAAACTATGAAAATCATTCTTTTAATAGTCTGTTTATCATGTTTTATAAGTATTTTCAACTAAAAACCAAAGAAATATTGCAATTTCATTGAGCAAGTTTTGACCACCAAATCTAATAAAATTGGCATTACCTAGGATGGTAAAGCACTTTAAGAGATAATACATTATGTAGTAAACGACCAATGTTGATATTTGACTGGAGCCAGGGCTGGGTTTGTGATCGGCTGCATAAACATTTATATATCCTAAAGTATATTTTTTTATTCAAAATTCATATTATATTTTGTATATATATGTATATAAGCATCATTTTGATCAACATGATAATCATAATCATTATTACCATCATCATCATCATCATCATCATCATCATCATCATCATCATCATCATCATCATCATCATCATCATCATCATCATCATCATCATCATCATCATCATCTTCATCATAATCATCATTATAATCATCTTCATCATAATCATTTTCATCATAATCATCACCATCTTTTCTTTCGGCAAATACTACACCATATAAATACTAAAGTTTATATAAATATGAAAGGATATTGTATGCCAGCATCTTAATAAATAGCAAACATATATGTTTATGTCCATAATATGTATGCATAAAGCGCATCTCAGAAGCTTTTATTACTTCTGGACTAAAAGTTCAATTTTAAGTCAAACCTCATTCTACCCCATATTTTTCACCATCTTGAGCAGTCGCTTTGTTGATCATTTATTTCATCTTTTTTACAAAAATATCTCTCTTAAGAACAAATATCATTATATTATTCCAAGAAGCCAATGCTAAAAGATCCTCTCTAATGTTAAGCTATGTTGTTCTCAGTTTACTTAATCTTGTATGTTATATCAGATGTTAAGTTCTAGAGACTTTAGGTAAATCTTCAACAATGTCATTAACTAAAGTAAGTCTAACATTTAATCTTATTAATTATATAATATTTAATATTTAATTTTTAAAAAGTGCTAAATAAGTGGTTCCAATATCTCAAAACTCTAGAAAACACTTTTACCTTTCTAACTATCCTACGATTAGTCTTCACTCCGTTTTTAATTTCTTTTTATGAAGGTTTTGAGATTATTAAATTATTTCTTACTGACTGAATTAATAAAATTATTCTTGAAGGCCAACACTTTTCTTTATTTCAAGTAACTTTAAAAGTACCACAAGGTATCTTGTGGTACCCTTAAATCTTTACTCCTGTATGGTTTCTTATCTACAATATCAATCTTCATGAAAATTTAACATCTAAAGTGGCTTTATTTGTTGAAGACTCAACTTTATACTCTTGTCTTGACAAAAAATCTTCACTTTTTGATTGCTTAGAACAAGCAGCTGATTTTTAATCTGATCTCTCTTCTGTAACAGCCTAAGACTTGCCGTGGCTTATGGATTTAAATTCTATACTTTAAATCTGCAATTTTTGTTAATCAACAAAACTCATTTATTTACTGCAAAAAAATATTGCAATAATGTTGGTATTCCTATATTGATAAATAGCAACCCTCTTACTCTCAGACAAAGTCTCAAAACACATTGTAAATGTAATGTGGTTGTGGTGTAGTGGTAGAGCGCTCACGTCATAAGTGAGAGGTACCGAGTTCAATCCCAATCATGTGCCTGGTAGTACCGTGCTTAACATGTTTCTCTGCGCAGCGGCCTTGGTTGTCAAGGTTTGTGTTTTGGAGTTACATAGTTGAGAGAAGGTTATAACCTAAATTAAGTAGCCTCCTTATCTGTAGTGGCGTATTCAGCCTTCCGGAGGTGAATTAGCATTAAAAAAAAAACAAATAAATTAGACCTGCTTTATCTGTCAAGCTTGAGCCACTCTTCCATTGCTGTAAGATTGCATTTCTTTCTTTTTTCTACAAATACAATCATGGTCAATGCTCAAACAAGCTATCATCTCTATGACGATAAACCAAAACTCATTCTTGCTTGTTTCTTATTCAACAAGTTGCATCCTTTTACTGTATCTGTCCCTTCATGCTCTAAAAGCTTTTATTAATCCAGTTTTTTTTCTTGCACATTAAAAAAAACCTTATAACTATTAGCCATCTTCATGTTTTTCTTTTATATACAACCTACAACTTTTTAAGTCTTTAATTAACCATTTCCTAGTATTTTTACTTATTCTCTTTTTTAAAGTAACTCATAACTTAATAGTGGTTGCTTGCAATCTTGTTGGAAGTAAATCAGAGTTTGAAAATATATAAGTATAGCCAGTATTTAATAAATAGTAGATGCATAAAATTGTAATATATAAAGTATTATAAATTTTTTTCTAGCCTCGGCTATCAACCCCTGCTAAATCTTATAGGTCAGACGGGGCCGGGTCTGAAAAAAGTCTAATTTTCAGTCGGGGCCGTGGCCCCTGTCACTTACTAACATTATGGTTAATAACTTTGTCTTTAGTTCTTAATTGAGTATGACAAGGACCATTTCATGTCAACTCAGCAAGGATATGTTACTCTATGTTTTGGATTTTGCTAATTTTTACATATGTTTTAGAAAAGTTTAAGTTCATTTTTATTTATTATTTTAGATTTTTAAATTTATGATGCTGATTGTGAGTTGCTCCTTTCGGTTTTAGAGATTTTTTAGTTTTAATTTTATAATTTATGTTGGTTAGCATATTTTGCTACAGGACTTTTTGTCGTTAAATAGCAATATTTAATGAACAAAATAAGGTATAACTTGAAATTTGTATATAGACAGTCTTCCACATAGCCGTTTCAAATATCAATTTTAGTAGGGAATGGCGATGTATCGTTTGACATCTTTAAATACGCTGATGCATCGAACATGATGCATTGAATGAATTATTGTGTTTGATGCATTGAACATGATTTTTTTAACAATTCATCGTTACATGATGCATCGAAAGACTGGATTGTTAAACGATGCATCGAAAGAATATAAATAAAATATAAAACAGCTAGATTTAAAAATAAAATTTTATTTAGTTATTGTCATTTGGTATTAATCATCTACAATAATGGCAAAGAAATTTTACAACAATTAATAAAAATAAAAATTTGTTTGGGAAATTAGTATACCTATAAAATTGTTCACACCATTCGTTTTCTTGTATAAGTTGAATGTAGCTTCATTCAAAGATATCTTGTTCATATTGTACCTTCGCCCAATACCATGCAATGTTGATCCTTTGTAACGTGGATCCAACATGTTTGCATATGCGTATTCTAAAACTGTAGCTCCACATTCGGAAACCTGTCATGCATTTGCAACAAGTAATGATCAGCGACTTCTTTCATCATGGGGTTCATATGATATTGAATGCAATTGATCTTCCAGATCAAAGAGTTTTGGAATGATATGGACTTCTGAAACCTTGTTCTCTGAACTTGCAAGGTTGGATAGTTCTTCAAACTTTTTCAATAGTTCAATTATTGTCCTTAACTGTTTAATCTCCTCTTCATCTGGTATTTTGTTTACTAGTTTTTGTGAATCAACTTTTTCTGCTGCAAATTTGATGGCAGGCAGTAGCTTATTAATTGGTGGAGCTCATTGTTCCATCTGGTTGAGCAACTTTGAACTAGTTTTTTAATTGTAATATCTGGAGTTTTTGATGCTTCAACAATTATAAATCCTTTGACTTCTGAGAATGATTGAAGAAGCCAACCAGTCCTGTCAGGTTATCACTCAAATCTCTCGACAGCGCACATCTTTTCCAGTTTTTTTCTTATTTGCTCCACCATCACATGTTATTGTTGTGCGCACATTTGGTCCTAAGCTTATCTCTTATGAATCCATCCAATCTTTTTGTGATTTTTTCCAATGAGTGCATGCCAGCAAAATGCTGTAAGGTGACCAAAAAACGCTTCATTCGAAAATCCAAATCAATGTAGTGCGCAGTCATAGCAATGTATGCTGCGTTGGTGGTCTTGTTGGTCCACAGATCAAACGTGAATGATATTTCATCCAGATGAGGTTTGTCTTCATTAAATATTTTATTAACTGCTGCCTTCATTGCATTGTATAAATCCAGTATTTTGCTACGTGAAACTGTCCTTGAAGAAATCGACTTATACTGTCCTTTTGCACATTTTCACAAAGTATTTAAAGTCATCGTTGTTAACTACATCAAATGGCAGCATGGCACTTGATATCCACTGCATCATTGCAGCAACAACTTGAGTCTGTTCATTGTCATTTCTAGACCATTCACTTTTAGGGAATACTTGCTTTGTTGGTGTTTTGTTGCCAAACATTTGCTCTTTTCTAGACTTTTTCCTAGCTGGTGTTCTGACTGTGGCTGCTCTTGATGGCCCAGCACCAGAAGAGGACTCAAGTTGCTTTCTTGCTACTTGTGTTTCATAGCAGGGTTTGTGCTTTGTCCTAAGATGTTCTCTCATCCCTGTTGTGCTCCCACTAGGCACCTTATATTCCTCGCCATATTCAATGCAGATAGCTCTGTTTTTTATTGATCTTGATAAAATAATCCCAAATTAAAGAAACTTTTGGCATCTTGAAGTGAAAAGAAAATAGTTTAACTATATTACACATGGTTTATCGTACATCCAAAAATCTATCTATATATCTATCAAAGATTAAATCAATAAATCTATCATCATAAATCATACGTTTAAAATCATGCTACATCTAAAAGAAATATTAAAAAAAAAAGCCTTCCTTGTTGATTTTAGCTTATAAGTACAAGATTGTTGTAGAAAATAATTACTGATATGTGTTTTTTGAATGACGTAAAAATTTAAAATGAGCAATATTTATGTTTCTTAATTATAAGTGTCTTAATAGTGTGTCTTTTTTAAAAGGCGTTTAAGTTAACAATTTACGATTAACAATACATTAAATGATCTATTTAATTTAACGATTAACGATTAATAATACATTAAGCAATCTATTAATTTTTAGATTATCAATACATTAGACAATCTATTTACTTTTTTAGAAAAAGTATATAGATTGTCTAATGTATTGATAATCTTAAAATCAATAGATTATCTAATGTATTATTAATCGGAAAAAGTTTTTCCAATGTGAAAGGTAAAGGCTTCATAAGGAACATAATCGTAAATCGAAAAATAACTAATTTAAGTAACTATATGCCATTTTATAATTTTTCTTTATATAACACATCATTAATCTTTCCAGTACATTTTTGTTAGATGCATTGAACTACTCATCGCTTATGATATATCAAACACAATGAGTTGTTCAATGCATCATTTAACGATACATTGCTGCTAAATTTTAGTTTTTTCAGAGCACTATAGCTGTATAATATATTTTTTGGAGTACTTTGATGGTTAAAATGATGGTGTCACCTCGATAATTTTTTTTTTTTTACCTCAATCAATTTCTTTCACAACTTAAAGCATAGGTTTGATACCTAGGTTTTAAGTTATGAACATCATTTTTTGTCTTTTCTAAATAACTTTTTTGTGTGAATCTTATTCAAATAGCCAGCATAAAATTTTTTTAGGAATTAAAAGTTTTTTTTGAGATCCTTTTGCGGTCAATTATAAATTTATACTATTTATATTATTATATGCTTCTTTTTTTTTTTTACTGGAGTGGGTTCAAAGTTGCGATGGGGTATAATGAAGCATTTTTTTTTAAACCCTACTCCCCTCCCTCAATTTTTTTTTTTCCAATTTTGAACTCATAAAGACAAGTGACTGGGGCCGTGTGGATGCATAAGTTGAATTTTATAATCTTCATCTCCTTCATCTTCCTTGCTTATGACTCCTTTTTTAAAAAGAAACTCTTATACAATAGTAAGAGCATCTTTTTCCTGGCAAGGTTCTTGCCATAGTAAACCTTGGTTTTACTTTCTTTATTTGTGTTTTATAACTCATTACAAATTTAATGTTTTTTTGCATTGGTTTTACAAAATTTAAACATAGAATTATAGCTTTGATCATATTATTCTACTTCTTTATTTATATCCTTTTATAACAACTGTAACTCTTCCATGATAACTCATGTTTTTCATCACTTGGAAATGATGATGGATCTAAGAGGTGTTGTCTTTTTGTTAAACTCTGGTTGTGAAGTCAACATTATGTTCTAATGCAATAAAACACTTTTTCATAATTTAAATTAAAAACAAAAGTTTTTTAGAAATAACATTCATGTTATTTTTTTTTATAAAAAGTTATTTACTTTATTTGTATTTGTCATATTATATGATTTCCTTTTATACATGATGGAAAGCTTAAAAATATTTAATAGACTTAAAAAGATTTTCCTAGTTTTGTTACGACTGTTAACATTGGTCATACTTATTTTAAGTGAAAAAATGGTCAAAATTTTATTTAAATACATTTAAATAAACTAATACTGAAAACATCTACATTTAAAAAATTTTATAGATTTTTTTTTTATTGATTGTGTTAAAAAGAAGCTTTTGACTGATGCTTGGTTATGTTTAACATAAAAAAATTGAGAGGGAATTTAGGAAAATACCCCATCATTCCATCTCTCTCTTTCCTCTCGAACTTGTAGCATAAAAGAATTTTTTAGAAATGGCAAAAAATGCAATAATATATTTTGCTTTAAAAG
This sequence comes from Hydra vulgaris, assembly GCF_038396675.1. Classification (NCBI taxonomy): domain Eukaryota; kingdom Metazoa; phylum Cnidaria; class Hydrozoa; order Anthoathecata; family Hydridae; genus Hydra; species Hydra vulgaris. Next base: position 56,202,510 of record NC_088928.1, read on the forward strand.
TGATATCTGGTACTTGTTATACTTTGGTACAAGTTGTTAAAGTGCCACTTAAAAAATTATCAAGGTGACATCATCATTTTGACTTAAAAAATTCTGAAATGTATGCCTTTATTATTTAATTTGTATGGTCCTCTAAAAAAATCAAGTTGGTATTTGATTCCATTATGTGCCAAGCTTCAAGTTAATACCTCATTTTGATTATTAAATATCTAGTTGCATTCTCAAACTTTCAGACATTTTTAATTTTTAATCATTTAAAAGTTAATAAAAGATCTAAATTATAAATAAGTGGCTTTTTATTTTGCTGATTAAACAAGGAATGACCCACAAATATTATTTTTACATAAATAAATGGACATTATTGTTTAGGGTTATTATTTTTTTTGATCAATTTAAAAACAAAAATCAATTATTATTAAAAGCTTATTATGTGTTAGTAAGTGACCAGGACCTCGGCCCTGGCTAAAAATTAGACTTTTTTCGAACCCGGCCCTAGCAAAACTATAAAATTTAGCAAGGGTTGATAGCCAGTGGCTGAAAAAAAATTTATAATACTTTATACATTATAATATTATGCTTACATTTACTATTTATTAAGTATCATCATATATTTATATATTTTCAAACTCTAATTTACTCCCAACAAGATTACAAGCAATCACTATTAACTTATGTGTTACTTTAAAATAGAGAATAAGTAAAAATACTAGGAAATGGTTAGATGTAGACTTGAAAAGTTGTTGATTGTATACAAAAGAAAAACATGAAGATGTCTAAGAGTTATAAGGTTTTTTTGATGTGCAAGGAAAAAAAACTGGATTAATAAAAGTTTTTATAGCATGAAGGGACAGATACAGTAAAAGGATGCAACTTGTTGAATAAGAAGCAGAGCAACAATTAGTTTTGGTTTATCATTATAGAGATGATAGCTCGTTTGAGCATTGACCATGATAGTGTTTGGAGAAAAAAGAAAGAAATGCAATCTTACAACAATGGGAGATTGGCTCAAGCTTGGCAGATAAAGCAGGTCTAATTACATTTACAATGTGCTTTATCTGACTTTATTTGAGAGTAAGAGGGTTGTTATTCGTCAATATAGGAATGCCAATATTATTGCAATATTTTTTTACAGTAAATAAATGAGTTTTGTTGTTTAACAAAAGTTGTGTGTATAAGGTGAATGAATATATTTAAAATTTTTGCAGACTTTGGTTATGATCATAATTTTTGAGTTAGTGTTAATCATAATTAACACCTAATTACAGTAAATAAATGAGTTTCGTTGTTTAACAAAAATTATGGATTTAAAGTACAGAATATAAATCCATAAGCCGCTGCAAGCCTTAGGCTGTCCCTGAAGAGAGATCAGATTTAAATTCGGCTGCTTGTTCTAAGCAATAAAAAAGTGAAGATTTTTTGTCAAGACAAGAGTATAAAGTTGAGTCGTCAGCAAATAAAGTCACTTTAGATGTTAAATTTTCATGAAGATTAATATTGTAGATAAGAAACAATACAGAAGCTAAGAGTTACTTAAAGTAAAGAAGAATGTAGGCCTTCAAGAAAAACTTCATTACTTCAGTTATTAAGAAATAATTTAATAATCTCAAAACCTTTATATAAAGAAACTAATAACAGAGTGAAGACTAATTGTAGGATAGTTGGAGAGGCCAAAGTGTTTTCTAGAGTTTTGAAAATTTACCAAAAATTGAAGAGAGTTCTAGAGAACAATTTTTCAAGACTATGATGTAGATTTTGTCTGAAGCACAAACTGTAGAAGTGTTTAACAGTTGGTTAATTTATTTAACTGGCAGGATGAGTATGGCCATTAGATTCAAGACTTATAACTCTGCTTTATTATTTATGGGGAGAAGTAAAAAAATCAGACCCATGAATTAGAGATGTTAGACTTACTTTAGTTAATGACATTGTTGAAGACTAACCAAAAGTCTCTAGAACTTAACATCTGATATAAGATACAAGATTTAGTAAACTGAGAATAACAGAGCTTAATATCAGACAGGATGTTTTTACATTAGCTCCTTTAAAAGGACATTTGTTCTTAAAAGAGATGTTCTTGTAAAAAAGATGAAAAAATGATTTATGTTTAATAAAACAACTGCTCAATATGGTAAAAAATGTGGAGTAGAATGAGGCTTGACTTAAAATTGAAGAGTAGGAATAAAAGCTTCCTAGATGCGTTTTATGCATACATATTACGGATATAAACATATATGTTTGCTATTTATTTAGATGCTGGCATACAATATCCTTTCATTTTTATATAAACTTTAGTATTTATATGGTGTAGTATTTGCTGAAAGAGAAGATGATAGTGATGGTAATGATGATTATGATGATCATAATGGTATTTATATATGCATACATATACAAAATATAACATGAATTTTGAATAAAAAAAGTATACTTCAGGATGTATAAATGTTATGCAGCCCTGGTTTCAAACCTCGCCCCGGTTATATTTTACTAAACTCAGCCTCTGCCCTGATCAAATATCAATCTTGGTCGCTTACTATTATGTATTGTGACTTATGGGAAAATTTTCATAGAAAACACAAATTTAAGTCTTTCATTTGTTTCACACTCTACTAAACTTGTTCTAAGGGTTTGACACCTGTCTCTATTATATTTTCAGTATTGAGCTTTCTTGAAACCGATTTTTAACATCCTTGTATCTGTAAAGATCAAGCATATATCTCTGCTCAGCTGTTATCTTTACAGGGCTATCTTCCATCTATTTATATTTCTTATCTTGGGAGCCTTTGATCTTAAGAACAAATTTCTCAAAGCTTTTGTCATTTTGAATTGTCATGGTGTTATTTATAATATGGGTAACATTTAATATAAGTAACATTTAATGTAATTTTAAATGTTGTGCAAAATAAAATGCGACAGTTTTCCTGGTTTGCTTAAAAAGTTTGCACATGATTTTGTGATTTTGTTATACATGTTTTACCAGAGAAATGAAGAAAATAAGAAAATAAATTTCTTTTATTGTGATAAAAAAATGAAATCATTGAAAAAATTTTTTCTTGAAAATTTAATATTTTAAATTCAATTTATTTAGAATTACTCAATTGGAATGGCTATAATCAAGAGTTACAATGAATAAGCAATTATAAGAAAACTAGCTGAACATAACTAGAAATGAAAATTTGAAATAATTTTACAATGCAACATAAAAATTTTTGATTCTTTGTTTATATAATCTTGATGTGGTCATCATCATCAATTCATCATCAATTATCAAATCTTTTGGAATTAAATATTCAAAAAAAAAAGATTAACAAGTTAGTTTATCTGTATATTTTAAAATTCCTTAGTTCCTTATTAATTTACAAGAAAAAATTTAAATTGCTAAACGTTAATATGCTATCTGTGCTATATGCTGCTTTAGTAATTTCTAAATGTTATATGTTATTTCTGCTATATGCTGCTCTGGTAATCATTTTATTGTATAGTTAGGAAATCAATGAAATTTGAGTTATCTTAAAGTTCATTAAAAACATTTCATAATTTCACCAAACTTTGTCCAATGAATAAATAAAGATAACAATTTTATGTTAAATATTAAAGAAATAAAGTTAAAAATAAAAATAATCACTAAATTTTTAAATGCACCCTATGACACCCGGTATGAGCAGGGTGTACAAATATAAGTGTCCAAGTGAATGTAGTTTATAAATGTATTTGGATTTAATTATTAATAAGGTAACCCGAAAAACAAAACAAACAAAAAACACACTTTAAATGAGCTTTATTTTTATTACATCCGCTGTTTTAAAGCTACAACACACAAAGTTATTTTTATACACTTTGATACAATTATTTTTAAAACAAATGGTTTTATTAATAATTTAAAATTTTTAAGTTTATCGTTATAGTTATTAAAATAAAAATACTATTGTTAATAGATTATATAAAATACTTTATTAAGAAATTTCATAACCTATTTTCACTTCAACAAAAGTTTAAGAATTATATATTTTTATTTAGATATTTTATACTTAATTTTGTATTTTACTAAGATGTCATATTTTTTTTTTAAATTCTATTTAGATACGTCATATCAGACAACCGTGTTTTGTTTCAGCTTGAAGATGGTAGCCAAGCATTTGAAATAAAAGATTACCTAACATCATTAGATACTTGTGAGAGCGTGTCATTTGAAAATTTGAATTTTCCCGGAAAAGGAGCCGGCAAAACAAAACTCGAGCTGTGACAATATTTTGTATAAATTTTTTAAAAGTCTAGCTTTTCTAAAGACAATTTAAAATTATCGTTAAGTTTATTTATCCTATTAGCCTTTATAAGATAAAATATTTCAAAGATATATTATTCTTGTTTAGAAATAGGGAGAGTAGGTTAATGGCGAACGCAGGGTAACTCCGAACATGGTCAAAACGGTATAATAGAAAAAGATATTTGACGATTTCTTTTAAACTGCTGAGAGGGGGTCCTATGTTCAGTTTCAGACGTGCAGTAGTGTAATGAAGTTGCGACTGTTGTTCACGCTAAATTGACCTTAACTTTTTCTGATTATTTCAAAAAACTTTTTTTCTTGAGAAACATTTCTGTTGTAACTACTAGGGATATAAAACCACTCCTTTTTTTGTTGTTGTTGCATAGTATCACAATGAAGGAGTTTTTAACACGTATTATATTTTAGGTACGTTAATATAACCTCAATAGATTAGTTGTATTTTAATTGTCTGGGTCCGTGGCATAAAAACGAATTATCTTAGTGGGGTATTTTCGAACATCTAAAGTATCAACACATGAACGTCAGGCGGTCAGAACATTAAAATTTCCAACTTTTTTCACATTTAGTTTTAACCAATAAATTGTTCAAATGTTATCTATATACCTAATTTGCTTTATTTTATAAAAGTTGCTTTTTAGGGTTTGTGACTGAATAGTTAGACAAAACGATAAGCATTAAAGTTTCGAATAACTGGAGTCTTTAATTCGCATTCCCGCGTAGATATTAGCCAATACTGAACAGACGAATCTAAATTTATTGTTTTTGGATCATATGGTAAACAGTTAGTCCACATACCACCAACTAAAGAGTTTGACCCATACTACAATAAAAAAAAACTGTTAAAATTGGTGGGGGTAGCATAATATTGTAGGGATGTTTTTCACCATCTGGTATTAGTCCTATTTTCCTAATAACAGCTACTATGACTGCAAGTATTTATTCTAATTTAATTCAAGGAATTTCTTATGCTGAGAGTAACATCATTGTTTTAGATATTTCAGCAAAATAGCGATCCAAGCCATGCAATTTTTTTTTGCAAAGAATAATAGAAAATTTAGGGGTTAACCCAAATGGTGTGAAGTGATAAATAAACCTTTTGCAAAATAAATTATTTCTGTTATTATTCTATTACTTTTGTTAACTAGTTATTAAACATTGAATTTTCTTTAATTTTTTTTTATATATAAAACTAAATTAGCCATTTCTGCACATTTTTTTCCAATAAATTTCCAGCTACTTCAAATAAAGTTGTTAGTTACATGAGCGAAATTGATGTGGACTTAATAATTTTTAATTTATAGGCATAAGGTATAAGTAATAACACTAAACTTTATAAAAACAAAAAAAACATTTAACGAAACAATATTAATTTCCAAAAGCAATATAATTCCCAAACAATATTTAAAAAATTTTAAAATAACTAACTAAAAACCGCTGGCGGTACAACAAGGTATTTCAATTAGCACTTTATAAACTCCAGTAGTTTCACTAAATATGTCTTTATTTTAAAAAAGCCTGGCTGTATTACCATCATTAGAATTCCCACTACCACATACTCTTGATTGATCTACAACTATTTCAAGTTTATCTATAAACTTTTTCTAAATTATACCCTTTTGCTCCATTACTGAATTCTCAGCTTCTAAAGATCTTTTTTGCAAAGATTTAATTATAATTTTATATGCAATAAGCATTTAAAACATCTAATCTAAACAAGCAAGTTTGAAAGACGAAGCTGGAGACGTGAGTGGCATGCTTTTTTTAAATCACAATTTCTATGTTATTAATTTCTCAACACGCTTAACATGACTGACTAAAATCAATTGCGTTTGATAAGGGAGTCTGCACCTTTTCATCAATCATGGTGATTTCGATATGTTTTGTATTAGAAATTTTTCGTCCTTTGAAAACACCAATCTATGATGATTGGTGAAAGTAAACATTTCGTATAGAAGTTTACTTTTACCAATCAACATAGATTTAGTTTCTTTTTTCAACTCAAAACTCAGAAGGCGACAATAAATGGTAGATATTGGCCTTAAGTTTCATAAAATGAATTTTTTTTATCATTTTTTATTTTTGTACTTGTAATTAGCTCTAAAAGGACAACGCAAGTCAAAACAAAAAAAAAATTTTAAGTTATTTATTTTTGATAAACTTTATTATTTGTTCGATATGTTTTATAATCTATTTACAAATAATCTGTCGACTCAAATTCAAATTAAAAGGTTCTGGTGGAAAGATTGGTTTATTACCATTCAAAATATATGAATTAATAGAATGTAATATAAAATAAACTTAATAAGTATAAAATAAACTTTTACATTAAGAATCTATGCATATATATATATATATATATATATATATATATATATATATATATATATATATATATATATATATATATATATATATATATATATATATATATATATATATATATATATATATATATACAAATAATTAATTTTTTGATGAGATTAAAAAAATAACTACATGATTTTTACTACTAAAAGTTTCATGCGTTTAGCAATCATCAGGTAAAAAATACATTGATTTTTTCGTTAAAAAATAGGTGTGCCATGCTAGACAAGAATAAAATGAGGATAGAAAACTAGGAAAGAATAATTTCAGAATAGAATGTTTTATCATAGAAATAAAGAAACCTTACTAGAAAAGAATTTTTACAAAAGAATATTTTTTGGCAGAAATTTTGAAAAGAAACTTGAAATACTTTCTAAGAAAGAATTATTTTTAATAAACGTAAACAACTTGCTTGGAAAGAATTTTATTTGATAAATGCGAAAAACTTGCTAGGAAAGAATTTTATTTAATAAATCTAAAAAACTTGCAACGACAAAATTTTATTTCATTAATCCAAAAAAACTTGCTAGGACAGAATTATTATTTATAATAAAAGTGAATCACTGATGAATGATTCAGAAATTTCAGATAATCTTTATTATTTCACAAAGATTTTGTTAGAATTAGATTATACTTATTTAACATTTATTCAATTAAAAATCATAACTGTAATTACCAAATTGCGCGCAAATTCTTTCTTAAAATTTCTTTGCTAGCACGTTTTTAAAATTTCTTTTCAAAAACTTCTTTGCTAGTACGTTTTTCCAATTTTCTTTGCGAGAAAGAAAATGGCTTTTACTTGTGCGATTTCTATCCTAAAAAAGTCTTTGCTAGCAAGTTTTTCATTTTTCTTTGCCAGAAAGGATATATGTATTTCTTTCTTCTTTTCTATCCTTCAATTATTCTATCCTAAAAAGTAATCCTGTTTTTTTCTATCATAGCAAGAATTTTCATGTTTCTTTCCTAGAAATGCTTTCCTGAATTCTTGTCTAGAACCGGCCACCATAAAATATATTCAATAAACATCGTGGCGTTCAAAAACAATTATAAAACTATAACTATTTGCGAGCGTGGTTTGGTTTTTTAATCTTTGGGCTCGTGGTTGTCAAGCAAGAACTTGTTTTCGTGACGGTACTTATAAATAGTTTCTGTTTTTTTATTTAATAATTTTTGCTTTCCTTTGTATGATATTATGCAAAGTTTTTCATGAAGGCAAAGCAAGCATTTTTTTGTTACGTTGCTGTAGGCGGGGACTTGTTGAACTATTGACTAAGTTAATTTTGGTGTTATTTTTAAGTTTTCTTTTATCTGCCATATATACTTTCAAAGGGTGGTTGAATTTTTATTTGTGAATGAGCGTTTGTGGTTAACCCATCTTTTCTTCCATTCACCTTCTGCTAGGCCAATATATACTTTTTCTGGGGTGTTAGGGGAAGATATTATACATTTATAAATAACATTAGAGGCTGTACATATATATATATATATATATATATATATATATATATATATATATATATATATATATATATACATATATATATATATACATATATATATATATATATATATATATATATATATATATATATATATATATATATATATACATATATATATATATATACATATATATATATATATATATATACATATATATATATATATATATATATATATATATATATATATATATATATATATACATATATATATATATATATATATATATATATATATATATATATATATATATATATATATATACATATATACAGTATCGGACAAAACGAGTGCAACCAAATAATGCTAATTTAGTTTCTTTATATAAAAGTGCTGCATTTTTTCAATTTAGAGAAATAACTATGTAACTGTTTAGAGACAAAGTTCTTCAAGTTTTATTCATCACAAAGTTCATTATTTGTACACGAAAGTTAATAAATTAATCAAAAGTATTAAAAAAAGTTGATTTTCTTCGGACAAAACAAGTGCAACTCGACAAAATGTTGACCAAGCTGTATTTCGCTATCAATATTTCGTGGCGAATCCTTTGTTGTCGATCACAGCCTTGCATCTTCGAGGCATAGATTCGATCAGGTGGTCAATGAAACTTTGTGGAATCGCTGCCCAGGCCTTTTGGATTTGTTCAAACAGTTGATCCTTATTACGAACACCTTCACGATTAATTGTGCGGTTGACGATCTCCCACAGGTTCTCGATAGGTTTGAGATCCGGAGATTGAGACGGCCAATCCATCACCGATAGGTGGTTGTCTTGAAACCACTGCTTGACTACTTTTGCAGTGTGTTTCGAATCGTTGTCTTGCTGAAAAACCCATTTTATTGGCATATTCCATTCAGCATGAGGTAACATAACATCTTTCAGGATATTTTTATACATGAAACGGTCCATTATTCCATTGTTTCGATGTATTGGACCTAGACCGTTAGCAGAAAAACACCCCCAGACCATTACATTGCCTCCACCATGCTTCACGGTCTTATGGCAATAACGTAATTCGAGGCGTTTTCCGGCCGGTCGACGTACATGGCAAATGCCATCGCTCCCAATGATGTTGAACTTCGATTCATCACTGAACAGGATAGTTCGCCATTTCTGCACATTCCAGTCAATACGAGATGTAGCAAACAGGAGTCTTTTCTTCTGGTTTTTTAGTGAAATCAGCGGTTTCTTTGCAGGGCGTCGAGAAAACAATCCGGCTTCAACAGCATGTCGCCTGATTGTTCGGTCCAATACAGGCAGCTCTAATTGCTTTTGTATCTCGACTGATGATATCCATGGATCCTTCTTGACGGATCTGACGATCATAGAATCCTCTCTAAAAGTGGTGGAACGCGGTCTTCCACATTTGTTATCTGCTGCCATCTTCCCCGTAGAACGATATTTGGAACATAGTCTTGATACGGTTCATTTTTTCACGCTATATTTATCACAAATACTTTTTGTGACATTCCACTTACGTAATCGCCAATAATTTTCTTTCTTAGTTCCAATCCAAGACTGTCGGGAGCCATTTTTGCACTTGAAGTCATAAAAATAATAAAAATAAATAATCACGCTTCTCAAGGCTTTCTGTGTTACATTAACCTTGTGATGATACAATTATGCTCTGTGGAGCACAACGTCTTGGTTGGATGTGGACTGTATTGATGTAATGAAACACTTGTTGTATTTCGCTTCTTGTATTGATGTTCTTCGATAAAACTCACTTCGATAAACTGTCTTGATAATACTGACTGATTGATTTCTGGATGCTACTGGATGCTTCCAGATGCTTCTTCTGGAAACTTCTAAAAGCTTCTGCATGCTTCTGGAAACTTCTGGAAACTTCTGGATACTTCCTTTAATTATTAAAAAACTTCCGTGACGTTGACATGGAACAGACTTAAGAAAATGAAACAAACCAAAAAAGTTGCACTTGTTTTGTCCGCTGCAAAATGGCATATATAAATTAAATAATAATAAATGGCATATATAAATATATAAAATAAAAATCACATTTTTTTTTATTTTTTACATGTTTCGTAGTCTTACTACATTTTCAAAAGATTTAATTTACAATTAAAACTCTGGTAAATAAATTTAAAAACTGAAGACAATACAGAGAAAAATTAACGGACAAATAAACTTGTTACAAACCAATTAAAAATTATATTACAAATTTTGACAAAATAAACTTCCTAATATTAAAATATTAATAATAATAACAATATAGTAAGTTAGATAGATAAATTTATAATATAATGAGATGTTTGTTTATTTAAAAAAGGATTTTCCCATTTAATATGAAGCGCTTCTTTTATTTTTAATTTGGTAATTTTTTAAATAAACAAACATCTCATTATATTATAAATTTATCTATCTAACTTACTATATTGTTATTATTATTAATATTTTAATATTAGGAAGTTTATTTTGTCAAAATTTGTAATATAATTTTTAATTGGTTTGTAACAAGTTTATTTGTCCGTTAATTTTTCTCTGTATTGTCTTCAGTTTTTAAATTTATTTACCAGAGTTTTAATTGTAAATTAAATCTTTTGAAAATGTAGTAAGACTACGAAATATGTCAAGAATAAAAAATACTGTGATTTTTATTAAAATTTATATATATATATATATATATATATATATATATATATATATATATATATATATATATATATATATAAACATATATCTATATACACACACACACACACACATATATATATATATTTATATACATTGATATGTATATATATATATATATATATATATATATATATATATATATATATATATATATATATATATATATATATATATATATATATATATATATGAACTGCTTCTTTTGATTTTAAATTTAATAAATGGCGTCCAAAACATAGTTTTAACTTAATAGCCTTCGTCAAGATTAATCCTGCCGTTGCGCGAATTTTTCTTTTCTCAAATGTTCTTGTTTTTTCCCAAATAATATCTTTTTTGCAAAAGGTTTTATGAAATGCAGGTTGATTAGGTTTTTTCATTAATGCTTCTCTGATGTTGATGCATCTATGTATTAGCGATATTTTTGTTTCACCTACGTATACTTTACACCTACGTATAACAGTTGCATTTTATTATATAGGTTCCAGGCTGGCTGTTACGAGGTAGTTTTGATTTGTTTTTTGATGTTAATAAAGATCTTAAATTTGAGTTTGATTTAAATACTGCTCTGTATCCTGCTTTTCGGAATATTTTTTGAAGTTTTGGTGAAAGGCCTGATAACCATGGTAAAGACACTGCAGGAAATTATTGCACTCTGATGGAATTGTCTTTTTTGATTTAATTAAAGTGTAATATTCTTCAATTGTTTTTCATTGTACCCATTTTCAATAAAAATGTCATTTAAAAAATTTATTTCGTTTTTTTCAAATGAGGTTTGCTACAGATGGAGTAAGCTCTGTGGAGAAATCCTTTAAATATAACGGTTAAAATATTCGAGTTGTGATTTGAATGCAATTTATTTGAATGCCTTTTTTTCGATAAACTTTGTACTCATATATTCCTATTGTGTTATTTATAATGGTTATATATAGAAAGTTAAGCATTTTTGTCTCGTTTTCAATTTCAATTGTGTATTGTATAGCAGAATTTCGTTGACTTAAAATTTCTTAAAATAGTTTTGCTTGTTTGATGTTAGGAAATCTTGCATGACTATCGTTAACGTATCATAAAAATGATTTTAGATTAAGTGCAGGATTTATCGTCAATGTCATTTTATTTACATTATTTTCATGGAACTGTAGAAAAGATTCCTCGAGAACCGCCATAAAAAAGAGTCCGATTGGACCTGAGTTCTCCATTACGTGAATCTCATTGTTCCAATGAATATAACATTGATATAAGCAAAGTTCTATGAGTTATTTTGTTATTTTGTTTCAAGCATACTTAGTTTTGTGAAGTTTTTAATGATAAGTTGTTATTTGATTCTTCTACAATTTTTTTAAAGGAATTGACAAGTACAGATTTACAAAATCAAATGACACCTGAATCTCATGGTTGGCGATATTCCAATATTTTGTAAAGTCAAAAGAGTTTTTTAATTGTTTGGGATTTTTATTTAAAACTGGTTGTATTGTCTTACAAAGAATTCTGATATTCCGTAGTTTGATGTGCCAATGGTAGAAATAATTATTTTCATAAGGTACGGTTTTTAAAGTTTATGTGCTTTGATTACTCCTTACATACGAGGTGGGATAGGATCACTTGGATGTAATTTTTCGTATTCCTCTTTAGGAAAACGTTGTTTTTTTTTTAGTGTTAAAAGATATCTTCTAATTTTCGCTAAGTTAAATTTATTTTTAATTCATTAGACCAATATATCCTTTACTTTATTTTTTGAAGTAGATTTCAAATGCTGAAATTAAACAGCAAATTGGACAACTTTGTAAAAATACTCCTTTGCGGATAAAACAAACTAAAATGAATTATTCTTTTTTATTGTATATGTTGTTATATATTTTATATATATATGTTATATATTGTTGTATATTTTATTGTATATGTTGTTATATATTTTATCATATATGTTGTATAAATTGTTAAGCTTTCTAACAATAGAACTAACTGAATGTACCCTTTTAAACTATATGCTTTTTTTAACCTTATTTCTCTCTTCTTTAATAATGTCCCTATAAAATGCAACATGAATTTACAAGTTTGCCTAATGGTGGTTTAAATGTTTTTTATATTTCCATTGTAGTCGATAGTGGCCGTTTTAAAACGACTTTAAGACGCTATTTATATAGCTTAACAACTTAAATATACCATTGCTTAATGCTATTGGATTTTTTTTAAATTATATTTTAAGAAAATGCTATAGCAATGGTAAATTCATTTCTTAAGTTGTAGAAATAGCGTCATAAAGTTGTCTTAAAGTGGTCACATTTCTACGTCGAACAGACATTTTAGGGGTTGTCCATAAAATGCGTCACGCAATTTTCTTTCATTATTGACCCCTCTCTCCCTCGTCACAACATCATGGCACTTCAGTGAGGTGTCCCGTATGAGTCGTAGCAAACCAATAGCCCCCCCTTCCTTTATGATAGCGTGATTTATGGACAACACCATACACAAAACTGCTGAAAATGTTTAAAAAATTAAGATATGTCTTAAGTCTTTAAGTACTTTAAGCAATTTTGTGTAGAATGTCTTCTCGACAGAGAAGTGTGGCTATTGTAGGATGTGTTTAAGACGCTATTTCTATCAAGAATAAACATCAAATAGCCGTCTTTAAAACGACTAAAAAGGTCTTTTCTTTGCTGATTATCTATATTAAGTCTTAAATATTACGTCTTTAAGATGTTTTAAATAAAACTTTCTACAGCGATCTTGAGCAAGACGTCTTTAAGTAATCTTGAGTAAGACGTCTTAAAAAATCTTGAGTAAGACGTATGTCTTTTCGACAGAAAACGTAGGTCTTTTTAAGACATCTTAAAGACATTTTTTTAATCTTAAAAAGACGTCTTTAAGACAACGAAAATACGCTTTGTTTGCTAGATAGTGTCATTGTAAGAAAAAGAAATTATCAGTCATTAAGCTACTGTAACTATGATATTACATATGTTTGTTCGTACTAATCGTACATTATAAAATAATAAGTTAATACTACAATTATAAGTCTTTTTGTTCATATTATTAATTACTAATGTATTACTTAACTGGCTAATTTCTACTCAGAATCAAAATTTTACTCCATCCTTTTAAATTCACTGCCTTGTGAATTTTAGTTAATAATATTTTTTTTACGTCACTTTGTTAATATTATTTATTACTGACGTAAAAAAGACGTTAAACACGTCTTTTTTTACGTCAGTAATAAATAATATTTAAAAAAATGCTCATCTTAGCACTTTCAATTTAATAACTTCAAATAAACGATAAGTATGAAAAATCACACAATTCCAGGCTTATCATAATCTGATGATGATCAAGTTGTTTTTTATTTTGAATTTAAGTTTTGTTTTAATTGAATAAATCTTCTGCAAGAATAAAAATAAGCCAAATAACGTTCGCTCAAAAAAAAAAAAAAAAGATTAGTATGAGAATGGTCAAATATGTAATGTTATTGATGCAAAAAACAAGTTATTTGAACAATTTTCCATTTCTGCAACAGTTATTAAATACTGTACAAAAATAATGAATTAAAACGATAAGAAAACACAATTCAGTAACAATTTTCTTGAAAAAAGTTGGTTATATGCATTTCTAAGCTGTTATTGACAGTTTACAGTCAAACTTAACAAGTTTCGCTTTAAAAATAAAATAACATTTGTTACTTTGTTTTTAAAATGTTACTCATATCATGCAGCCACTTGGCGTAGTTGTTTTAAAGCCATTAAAAGCAAAGTAAAAATCTTTTTAATAACAGTGACGTATTAATTAAAACAGGCAGAAAATACACAAGGAAAATAAGCCATAGCCATTAGATTCATCCATAATTTATTCTACTATGGCGAATAATACAAAAAGTTATTTACGGAACCTGTGTTTTTTTTTCTAAATTAAGTCCCAGATAACACATGGGGATCGGACCGATATCAGCGCGACATCTAAAATAAATATAAAAAAGTTACACGAAGCTGTAGTTTTTACATATTTTTGATGGGCGGCTGGTCATCGGCAGGACGTAAACAAAAATATTAAAGTAATATTGGCACGACTTCCGCATTCGATCCAATAAAGATGTAATTTTTACATATTCTTGATGGGCAGCTGCTCATCGGCGAGATGTAAACAAAGACGTCAAAATAACATTGGCGCAACGACCGAATTCGATCAAATAAAAATCTAGTTTTTGCATATTTTTGATGGGGGGCTGCTCATCGACTGGACGTAAATGAAGACGTTAAATTAAAATTTGCGCATATATATATATATATATATATATATATATATATATATATATATATATATATATATATTAGGGCTTGCTGCAGGTGGTGTTGGGTGTCAGTGTTAGGGTTAACAGCTTTAGCAATTTCATTTTCGCTGTCATGGCAGAGCTCGTGGAGGGCTCTTTTAAACAGAATAAACTGTACTGTCTGCGTCGATACTCGGCCTTTATAGTATTCTTTAGGAGCTTCGCTCACCTTTTCTGCCAATTCAGGCGTTCAATCAATATCCTCATTTAAGTCCGCTCCTGCAAGATTTAATATATGCTTGCAGCACTTTACAGACAAATCTTTATAGATTCTAGATCTCATTGGTTTTTCGCTTTTGAGAATATGAACGTAGTTGTTAACATTCTCTTTACAAATAACTTTTGCATACCGTCATTGGAGATAAGTCCATTTTGCTCCTCGTAGCTCACTGACGTGTTTGTCAAATTCTTTTTTGCTATTTGTCGCCACTTCGACGAGAGAATCGTTTCTTGTCTTCCTTGGTATATCTTCTTTCTTGGGTATATATAATAATATAATTTTTTTATCTAACAATTTTTTTTTTTAATACGCGCATTGTTTAGCATCCAATTACAGACTGACACATATTCGATAATACTTAGTATGTGAAATATTAAAAGCTAACATCCAATAAAATCTAGCAAAAACTTTATTGATGAACCCTGCGACGGAACAAGCTTTAAAAGATCTCAAATAATTATTTTGTGAAAAACTTATAAACTGTGATCAATATCAGGAAAGTTTGAAAACCCTGACTACTGCTTACCCAGCAGAAGCGCCAACAAACAAAAGAAATCTAAAATAGTTCTTCTTATAAAAGGGCAAACAAAATTAGATAATTTCTTTAAACTAAAAACACCTTTAGCAGAAACGCCCATGCAAAATAAATCTAAATAAGCTTCTCTAAACGGGCCAACAAAATTAGATGATTATTTTAAACCAACGTCAATTCAATCTGAATCAAAATCGAAGCTTCCACCAAAATTTGAGCCTCCACCAAAAAACAAAGCATCTACTGTCGAAGAGTTAAAAAAGTTATTTTTAGATGGTGATATAAGTTGGAAAGAATTTAGCGAAAAACTTGATAGGGTAATACCTAGAACTGAAATTAAGTTTCCAACTTTTGAAAAAGTAGAACTAACTGATAAACAAAAAGACGCGATCAATAAATTTTTTAAAAAGCTAAGAGAGAAAATTAAATTCTATTACCCAGAGTTCAAAGTTCAGCTTGACAAAAACAATCGCGCAGCTGAATCAAAAATGATTAGTGGGTGGGAAAATATTTCGAGCAAGCTCGTATCTTTAGCAGAAGAGGCAATGATTGAACCTATCGAAATGGGAAAGCATACTTTTGAGTTGACCTATGCATTTGGCTGGAGCGAACCACACAATCATTTTCTTTGCGTTGCAAGCTCACTATTAACGAGCTTAAAAATTTCTAAAAGAGTCTCATAAAATAGAATCCTGGGATGTTAAAACTCACATGACGAGGAATAATGCAGCCGACACACGGAACTCCAACCGGTCGTTTTATTAAAGCAGGGCACGAAATCTCTCGATCTGAATTTTACCGAGAAGACAGCTGTATATGAAGTTTATTTCTAGAAACATAGTATGACCGATTAAAAACCCATAGAGAAAATCTAACTGTGCTAAAATTTTACCGTATCGCAACAAGCCTCGTTGAAAGTCAAGCTGCAGGAGTCAGTTTACGCGAATGCAAAAAATGGCTTGCGCTTTGGCGTTTTGCTGGACAAGTTATTAATGAACGCGGTGAAGTTGTCTGGAATTATGACCCTCAAAACCTTTCTCAAAAAATTCTAGGAGGCTCAGTTTGGAGACATTTAGTTTATAATGAGCACGCATTGCTTTGTGGCTATGAGACCAAGGAGTTTGACCGAATCGCCTCTAAAGACGCCCGTAAAGCACAAGATGGCATTCCTATTGATAATAATGTTTACAAACCACTATCAAGCCGTTGGAAACGCCCACCAAAACCCACAAGCGTACTGCCAAAACTTATACTCACGCTTGAAGATTTACTTAGCATTGAACCTGACGCGAGCAGCGCTGGGATATTCACTTCTGTTAAAAGTTTATTTAAAACTTATGGGAGTCTGGTTGCAAACCAGGATGTATGAAACTTGACAATGGTCAAGTTGAATTGTTTACGGTTTATCTTGGAGCAGAAGGAAGGAAAGTTGCTAGAGTTAGCTCTGCCGTCAGCCTTGAGCTGAGAGATGACCAAACTATCACTGAAGCCCTATCAGCTCAAAGCAAAGTAATTTTTAGAGAGCATTTACTTCGAGGGCAAGCAGCTTACCATCCTGTTGAGTAGTTGAGAGTTAATCAAAAAGTGTTGCTAAAGCTTTCACAACAAATTGCCGTGGGCCTAGAGTAGGTCTTCTAGACAAAATAGTTGAAAAAGATACTCCTTGCATTGAATTTGACGATTCAAGGGTGTACCCAAGCTTTCTTGCTGAAATGAAACAAATTTTTTTTTCTTTTTTTACGTCTTTGCTTCCAACAAGACTGCAAGCAACCACTATTAAATTTGGAAGTTACTAGAACGGAAAATATGAAGTTTGTAGAGCAAGATAAAGATTGACAGACGACTTAAAAGATTGCAAATTATATGAACCAGAAAAGCAAGGTGAAGGAACCGAATTCCAAAGAACTGATATTTGAGGAAAACAAACTAGACGAATAAGCGTTTTTGGAGCACCTAGGAACAGTCACAGAAAAAGGATGAGACTTAATTGAATGACGAGTAACACGAGAATGTCTAAAAATTTTCACCCTGCTGAAGTGTTTTAATTATATTTAACCAATAGGTTTATTATTATTATTTTTTTTTTATTATTTAACTTTTATTTCGCTGATTAAACAATATTACAATTTTTCATATAAAATAAATAACATCGTAAACAAAAAAAACTTTTATAAAAACGTTTTTAATCTTTTTAATTTATAATATATATATATATATATATATATATATATATATATATATATATATATATATATATATATATATATATATATTATATATATATATATATATATATATATATATATATATATATATATATATATATATATATATATATATATATATATATATATACTGTTATAATCAGTCAGAGACTCAAACAAGGTAAGGATGATGCTTTTATCATCACAACCTTTTCATAGAGCCCCTTTAGTCACTCATTAAAATAAAAATAAAAAAACTCTTTAATTTTTAAAGTAAAATAAAAATTTAATAAAGCAAAACTTTTTTTTTTTTTTTTTTTTTTTTTTTGTAAAAAATTTTAAAAAAAAAAAAAAAACAAAAAAAAAACAACATATTAAAACACATAAGAAGAAGAAAAAAATAAAAAATAAATAAAAAGAAAAAATACAAAAAAATCTGAAAAAAATACTGTAATGTATATATATATATGTCAGGAATTAAGGAGATGCATTTTAGTTTGTTGTTTAAATGATGAAATGCTTTTTAGGTCTTTAATATTTTTATTTTAGAAACAATTCCATATTGATGGACCACGGTTTGTAATTAGAAAACTTGATTGCTGAGATTTAATTTTTCTAGTTGATAGTCGTTCCTGGTATTTGATCGCAGATTATATTTTTCAGAAAATGATATCAGGAAGTTATCTGAAGAAACGCTTGGTAGAAGATTGTTTTTATACTTATACATAAAAATTAATATCTGTAATGTGTTAAGTTTCTCAATATTTAGAACCATCATGCTTTTCACCACTAGGGCCGGGTTTACTAACCTATTTAAATAATTAATTGCTTTGTATGCATGGTTTTGCAGACTTTGCAATTTTAGCAATATGGTTTTATGGGTGCTGGCCCATACAATATTTGCTTACAAAAGCTGACTATTTACAAGACTAAAGTAAAGCATATTACGCGATTTACTATCGAGAAAAGGTCTTGACTTATACAAAACAACTATTACAGATGACATCTTTGTTTCAAGAAGACCAAGATGATTTCTCCATGACAAATTTTCATCAAAAAAGTACTCCCAAAAAATTTTGTGTACTTTTCACGTTTAACTTGATTTTTATTAATAAACAGTTCAGGCAGCTTTAACGGAAGATTAATTGATTGTTTTTTTTTATGAAATAGAGTAAAGCTAGTTTTTTTACAATTTAAGAATAATTTATTTGCTATAAACCAGGTTTATAGCAAATAAATTATCCTTAAATTGAGGTTGAAATTTTTGAGTTCAATATTCATTGTTTCAAACAAACTCTTTGCATCAGGATAGTTAAAAAATAAATTTGTATCTTCAGCATACATAATGGTAGATATTTTTTTGGAAGCTTTATGCATATCGTTAATATATATTAAAAACAATAATGGACCTAGGATTGAACCCTGAGGAACTCCACACGTAATATCAAGAGCTCCTGACTTTTCTAGTAGTACAAATTGCTTTCTGTTAGACAAGTAGCTTCGAATCCACTAAAATGTTGAGCCTATTATGCCGTAATATTTTAGCTTGGAAAGTAAAATACTGTGATCAACTGTGTCAAAAGCCTTGGAATAAATACTCCTAATACCAGTTCATCACTATCAAACGACTTATATATTTTGTCAGCAAGTTTAATAATAGCATGTTCAGTAGAGCAATTGCTTTTAAATCCAAACTGATTTTGGTGTTGGGTTTTTCTCCCATAAAATTATTAAATGTTTTATTTGGTTGCGCAATGTTAGAAGCAAGAGAGGGGCCTACATTAACAAAATATTTGTTAAATTCTTGACATATATTTGTTTCACTTGTATTAATTTTTTTTTATCGGAAATTAATTATTGTGGTAAACAAGTATACTTCTTTTTTTCTCTTCCTGTTAGTTGGTTTATAACAGCCCAAGTCCTTTTTATGTCGAATTTATGCTTGTCAAGCTGATTAGAAAAATATCTTATTTTTGCTTCTTTTATATTATGTTGAAAAAACTTTTTTCATCATCTTTTTTTTTTTAATTTTAAAAATTTTACGTAAAGTTTTTGTTTCATTTTTGATGCTTTAATTAAAGTTATTGTCATCCATGGATTCTTATATCCTTTGTTTTTTATTTCTGTAGTGTAGGTGACATTTTTACATTCATAGGTTGATAAATTATTTTACTATCTTGCAGCAGTTTTTTAAAGAAAAGAATTTATCGATCACACCTTCTAAGTTAATATCTTTGAAAAGAACAATTTTAATTTGAAGAAAGCTGACAAGCGTTTTTGCCTATTATTAGACATGTAGCAATTTTTCACCCTTAAAGTTTAAAAGGATCTTTCACCGGTACAATTTGTAACAGCAGCAGAAAGAATCAACCTTTAAATAACGTCAGCGTTACGGAATGTGGATACTAATTTCATTGATTGAATAATCAAAAGTAAATCTAAATGTTTTGGTTTTCTAGTCTCACTGATACCAATTTCAATTAAAGTGGGAAAAGCTCTTGAAATGGAGACATTTGTTTGGAAAATAAATGTCAGCATCGTATGGGTAGATTTTTAAAAGTTCTTGGGCGTGCTATGTGATTGCAACAGAATCCATATCTAGAAGATGGACAAGAAATCTAAAACGGGAGATAAGTAGAGTATAAGCTTGCTTTCGCTTCTCAAGCTCAGCTAAAAGTTGATCCATGATGATACTAACTTCAGCAATCATTTTTCCTCTTCCATTAATGTCTGTTGTTTCAAAGGATGTTAATCCGTCATGTTGGCTTTTGTGCGCTCATTTTTGTTTCTGTCAGTCGAGTACTTTTCAGTGCCCATCAACACCATCGCTTTTTTTTCAAATTTGTCAAAATCTGAACTTACCTCTTGAACAAAAATAGAAGGAGAGCTGTACAATTCATTTACCACTTATAAGTCGATTTCAACGGCTTGAAGCATTTTGTTCACTTTGTTGAACCTTTCTATAATTGTGTTCCAGAAAACTATCATGACAGTTGTCTCCAGCTGATCCATTTTCCTGAGAAGTTTTCTAGGTTCTATTATCTTGTTTGGCAGTTACGTTTTGTAATTGTTTAGTTCTTTTAAGGCTACCTCGAAGTTTAAACACATGTTTCGTATATACAAATATACAAATACTATTGACAACTAAGAACTTAAAATACTAATTCTGATAATTATACCATGTAACTTTTATATAAGTACTATTGACAACTAATACAAGTTCTATTGAAAACTAAGAACTTAAAATACTGATTCTGGTAGTTATACAATGTAACCATTTGAAGAGCAGAACAAGCATCTGCATGAGCAGGCCATCTAGCCAATGAGAGACTTTTCGGAACCTTTACACTGTTTTCCAGTTTTGATTTCAAGACTTCCCAGAGATGCGTTGAAGCAGAAAAAAGTTAGTTGTTCAAAAATAGTTGTTGAAGATAACCATAAAAAGATGCAGCTGTTACACAAGACTCAGCTTCAGCAAGACCAACCAGATTCAAAGAATGGCCGGTGCTTAAAACATATACAGCTAATGGGTTAAACTCCTTGATATGGCCTTGCAACCCAGTGTTGACCACAGACATATTTAAGGCATTATTATACGACAGCCCACAGCAATCTGTGATGTTGATGTCGGGCATCTCTAATGTCTCTTTGACAAGATGAAGCATATCTTCTGCCCCGTGACCTCTCATTGGAATAAATGATAAAAAACGTTTAACTGGATTTCCATCAGGCATTAAATACCGAGCAACAAAAGTGAGTTGATCTACATGCGAAGCGTCAGTGGTTGAATCAACTATAATCGAATAATACTTTGCTGTTTTAAGTTCAGTAACTGTAGGAATGAACATAATATAGAAAATGTTGTTTCAAACTTACCAAGTGCTCTTTTTAAGGCAATTTTAAAGTATTTCAATAAAAAATATATAGGAGCTATTTATAATTATCTATTATTTACAAAAGCGAATCAAGTAGCTGGATAAACTCTTCGCAAATGTTAGTATATAGCTAGGAAACCTTTACCTTGGTTGATGTGAGTATTTAAATGTTTAGCTAAAAATGGGTTGTATTCAGCTAGTAACTCTAATGAGTCAATAAAATTTCCATTATGACATGATCCAATTTTTTGATCTAATCCACAAAATGCAAACTCTCTGATGAATAAAAAAAAAACTCGTTAGATTTTTGTTAATAAATCTAAAAAACTATGAATATATTTATAGACCAATAGTTTAAAAAGATAAATAATCTTAAAATATAAATGTAAATAAACTTTACCTGGAAATAAGTAATTAAGTGACAGACACAACCCTACGCAACGCATCTCTTCAATGTTCCTTTTCACTCAGAAACTGTTTAATAAAATCACAATCAATCCTGGAACTTTCACTTTGACTTTGATTAACAAAGATAGAGATTGATTTAATACGTTCAGCAGATTAGGTTTCAGGCCTCGAAAAATCAGTGGCGTTGGCGTCTCTTTTTTATTGATTTGTTGTAATGAACTCAATCAGGCCATTACTTTGTCGTATCTAGTCGGCAGGGTCGGTTGAAAATACTTTGTCGTTCTGAGCTATTTTTGTACTGCACACACTTATGGAGTCCTATGTAGCTTTCTCTTTATTAAGATCTTCATTACCAGTTAACAAATCGAGAGGATTGCTGCCACATGTGCAAGAATCCACCACCTCTAGAGTTAATGCATCAGTAATTTTTTTGCGAAAAATGTATTTAACTTTGGCAAGAACACAACAACATTTAGTTTTGCGATTCGTTGTAAATTTGCCTTTTTCTTTCTTTTGTCACCAGAGTTTCTCTTACCAGGCTCATCCATGTAATTATTTGATCCCTTTAGACTTATTTTTTGTATTCTGAAAGTTCGGATAATTTTACACTATTATTTTTACTTATTTGATTAAATAATTATTTGACACCTTTCTTTAAAAAAAAATATTAAAAAATAAAAAAAAAATTTAAAGAAAAGAATTTTTTTTCTTTTTTTTTTGTAATACACTGGTTTTTTACTTTTGCGATGTAACAGAATTTACACGTTTATTGCAATTTTCTTTCTCCAAACTGTATCCAAAAATATTACTTGTTTTTTGTTTTTTTGTTTCTTTTTTTAATTGATTCAAGGTTTAAAAGTTGAATATAAAGAGTTAATTGTAACTTTTTGTTTTAGTTTTTGTAATTCATAGAAAAAAAAGCTTTTTTTTAAATTATTAAAAAAAATTGATTTCTTGCACGGACGTTTAGATATTAGAAAAAAACGTTAAGTTATTATACGCAAGCGCTTTTATAGCGAGCTATCTTATAAACTTGAGAAAATAAAAAAATGGCTACGGACCCTTAGCAACAGAAAAAAGGCAATTAAAAAACCACTTATTTGTATATTCTAGGTCATAATATACGTTTCTAATTCTTTATTAAGTTATTAAATTAAGTAAGTTTATACATAGATTAATTACATAAATTATTATTTTAAACATAATAAGAAATGTTTCATTATGAAAAAAATGTAAACACAAAAAAGTTACTTTTTTTGTGATTTGTTTACAATTTTTAAAAATACTTTTGCTCAATATTTAAGCGTTAAAATTAAATTATTTTTTTTGTTTCAATTATTTAAGATTTTAATTTTTTTAGTAGTTGTTTAGCTACGTGGATTCAATTTTTTACTCTACTTAAAAAAACAAAAACATTTTGCGCTAAATTTGTAATAAATTATCTTTACTTGATTTAAAAACACTAAAATTGCAATAGATATATAAAACCTAATCATTTTATAATTGAATAAATAAAAAAGTTTAGTAGCTAGCAACTACTTATTTTCTTTTTTCTTTATCATCGTCTCACTTTCCCAGTTGGTTTTTTTATACTGAAATCTGTATGAAGATAAATTATTTTATGTAGCCTGTTGTTGCAAAGAGTTAAAGAGTATCTCAATATAAAAAATATATAATCACAATAAAACATATTTTAATATAATGTTTTTATAGTTTTGAAAGTCTTCTTGTTAATTGTTTGAGCTGACCTTAGCTGTTTTACCTGATAATTCTATTGTTTTCCAAAAATAAACTTTTTATATTTTTGTTAACTTTATTATAAGAATAACTTCAATTTGCTTTAAATAAAATATTTTGCTATGTCCCAGAAATTTTTTTCTCTATAAAAATCAAAGTGTTTATGTTTCAATAAAGTATATTTCTAAAAGATTTATAGTAAAATTAAGTTTAAATTCAGTTTTAAAATTGTGAATCAATGATAAACTTTACTTAAGAAAAAACTTTTTTAAAATTTTTCATATATCTGAGGGGATTTCCAACTTGAGTGTATCTTTCTTTTTATTAATATGTTGTAATCTCTTAAATTCTTATTTGTTACTTTCTAATTTTATTAGTCACTGTGGTAGCGAATGGGTTGTAGGCTATTTATAACTCAATATTTGAGGCCTTTACAAGTTAAAATTATTTCTAAATTAATGAAAACCTAATCTAGGGCACGAGGATGTTTAGTAGTAAGTCAACAAAATTTTCTTTACTTATCTAAATAGCTATTTATTAACCTAATAATTTAAGAATAATACTTTACATGATATACAGGAAATTAACAAAAAAGGTAAATTGAAATTAAATTATAGTTAAAATTTTTTTTCCAGTCTTTTAATAATCTGTACCTACTACTATCTAGTTAAGTGTAAAAATATTTAAGTTTATAATTTTGTGTAAATTAAGTGAAATAATAAAATTCAACTTTCTTTCTAAAAACCATTGATTAATAATTCGTTATTTTTTGCTTTACGTCATTTTTTGCGTCACTTCGCTGCTCACAAATAAATGTTTTAAATTGTTGAGATTATATCTTCTTTTATTTTTGAAACAAGGACAGAAAATGTTATTGATTCCAACATTTATCGCAACAATTTTGAACTTCAAATGTAGTTATCATATCTATGGTCATTATATAATCATTTTATGTCTATCTTATTTATAAAATCGCTACTTGATATATCATGGCTAAAATAAGGAGAGTGACCATTATTCAACTGTTATTATAATACGTAATGAAGTAAAATACAATATTTTACAAGATTCAGAAGATTTTGAATTCAAAATAATTTATAAAATATATAAGCATTGCTTATACATTATTTTTAGTAGACTTCAAGGTGAATACTGGTTATGGAATGACTACTGAAACCGACAGTAGTGTACTTTTTTTTGTGGAAAACTGAATATATATTTGTGTAAAGACTAAATACAATTGCATATTATTAGATTTTTATATTCTTTAACTATTGAAATATTGGGAATCACATTATATATATATATATATATATATATATATATATATATATATATATATATATATATATATATATATATATATATATATATATATATATATATATACAGTATTGGACAAAACATTTGCAACCAACATAAAACAATGCTAAAAAGTGTTCCTAATTTTACATGTCTTAAAAAGGAAACGAGCTATACTACCACAGCAAATAGTTCAGGAGTCTGGAGTCATAGCATGCTATGACATGAGCAATCAGCTGACAGGTGACAGCACACAGACAGAATTTTGTTGACAAGTGCCATTTTGCAGCGGACAAAACAAGTGCAAACTTGGCTTGTTTCATTTTCTGGTCCGTCTGGTCCGTGTCAATGTCACGGAAGTTTTTTAATAAATAAAGGAAGTATCCAGAAGTTTCCAAAAGCATGCAGAAGCTTCCAGAAGTTTCCAGAAGAAGCATCTGGAAGCATCCAGTAGAATCCAGAAATATCCAGAAACATTCAGAAGCATCCAGACGCATCCAGAAGCTTCCAGAAGCATCGAAAAGAAGCATCTAGAATCTTCCAGAACAGGTTTACACAGGTTCATTTTACTATATAAGAGACATGTAAATCGACATGTAATTCAGTCAGTATATGGAAGTCAATCAGTCAGTATTATCAAGACAGTTTATCGAAGTGAGTTTTATCAAAGTGTTTTATCGAAGAACATCAATATAAGAAGTGAAATACAACAAGTGTTTCATTACATCAATACAGTCCACATCCAAGACGTTGTGTTCCACAGAGGATTATTGTATCATCACAAGATAAATGTAACACGGTAAGCCTTGAGAAGCGTGATTATTTATTTTTATTATTTTTATGACTTCAAGTGCAAAAATGGCTCCCGACAGTCTTGGATTGGAACTAAGAAAGAAAATTATTGGTAATTACGTAAGCGGAATGTCACAAAAAAGTATTTGTGATAAATGTTACGTGAAAAAATGGACCGTATCAAGACTATTTTCCAAATATCGTTCTACGGGGAAGTTGGCAGCAGATAACAAATGTGGAAGACCACGTTCCACCACTTCTAGAGAGGATTCTATGATCGTCAGATCCGTCAAGAAGGATCCCTGGATATCATCAGTCGAGATACAAAAGCAATTAGAGCCACTTGTATTGGACCGAATAATCAGACAACGTGCTGTTGAAGCCGGATTGTTTTCTCGACGCCCTGCAAAGAAACGTCTGATTTCACTAAAAAACCAGAAGAAAAGACTTTTGTTTGCTACATCTCATATCGACTGGAATGTGCAGAAAAGGCGAACTATATATATAACTGTCCTGTTCAGTGATGAATCGAAGTTCAACATCATTAAGAGCGATGGCATTAGCCATGTACGTCGACCGGTCGGGAAACGCCTCGATTTACGTTACTGCCATAAGACCGTGAAGCATGGTGGAGGCAATGTAATGGTCTGGGGGTGTTTTTCTGCTAACGGTCTAGGTCCAATACATCGAAACGATGGAATAATGGACCGTTTCATATATAAAAATATCCTGATGTTATGTTACCTCATGCTGAATGGAATATGCCAATAAAATGGATTTATCAGCGAGACAACGATCCGAAACACACTGCAAAAATAGTCAAGCAGTGGTTTCACAAAGTTTCATTGATCGCCTGATCAAATCTATGCCTCAAAAATGCAAGGCTGTGATCGACAACAAAGGATTCGCCACGAAATATTGATAGCGAAGTACAGCTTGGTCAACATTTTGTCGAGTTGCACTTGTTTTGTTCAGAAGGAAATCAACTTTTTTTAATACTTTTGATTAATTTATTAATTTTCGTGCACAAATAATGAACTTTGTGATGAATAAAACTTGAAGAACTCTGTCTCTAAACAGTTACATAGTTATTTCTCTAAATTGAAAAAATGCAGCACTTTTATATAAAGAAACTAAATTAGCATTATTTGGTTGCACTCGTTTTATCCGATACTGTATATATATATTAGTAGAAAATCACTTAACAAAATTTTTTTCCATTTGACAATGTGTTTCATAAACAAAGATTCATCAGAAATGAATGATCAAATTGATAAAACTTCAATTTATACAAAAAAATAAATTACAGGAAGTTGCAAATGTCTTAACTACTCTAAATTTTTACACATTTGTGGAATTTGCTGACACTATTATAAAAAGAATTCTTTAGAAATGATTACTTATGCTATTTTTTTAAATGTTTCTTTAAATAGGGTAGTTAATGTAAATATTATTTGAACTCATTTATTTTTTTAGCTTTTTAGGAAAAACTTATTTTCGTGCCTACATTTAAAAATTAATTCCAATCTTTTGTTTAATAAGCATTAAAATATACAGTAGTTAAGACATTTGCAACTTCCTGTAATTTAATTTTTGGTATAAATTAAAGTTTTATTAGTTTGATCATTCATTTCTGATGAATCTTTGTTGATGAAACACAGTGTCAAATGGAAAAAATTTTTGTTAAGTGATTTTCTACTAATATATAATTGCTCTGTTCTTTTAAGAACATTGAGCACTCTATTGTGTAGAATACTTTTTGAAGTTGTTTAAATATATATATATATATATATTTATATTAGGGTGCATCAAACGCCCCATGTTTTTGTATATATATATATATATATATATATATATATATATATATATATATATATATATATATATATATATATATATATATATATATATATATATATATATATATATATATATATATATATACATATATATATATTAGGGTGCATCAAACGCCCCATGTTTTTGTAAACATTAAAAATTTTGACTGTACCTAAATTAATTTTTTTCAAAATACTATTTTAAGCTTTTGTGTGAAATTTCAGTTTTCTAAGTCAATGTTTAAGGGGTCCTCTATTGATGCAAAGTTTTTTATATAGATTAACATAGCGAATAATGTATTACGCGACAATTATAACAAGAAAAACAGCTGGAAAACATTATATTATTAATTTTTATTAAGTTATTTAGTGCTTACTTATTGTCAGTAAAGTTAAAAATACAGTAGTAATAGTTTACAGTGCATAGCTAGTTGCTTATATAAAGTTTAGCTTGATTTTCTTAAATCTGGTTGTCTTTGACGATCTTTTTCGATCACTAGCCACGAATGAAGCAGTGTTTTTGTACACAGCTTCATTCTTGGCTATTAAAACATCGCTGCTAAGCTTAATCCCTCTTTCTGTACAGTCGTTAATGACATTTATTGCTTGAATATTAGTGATCGAAGCTGGATATGCTCCAGATTCAGGCCAGCAAGAAACGTCTTCATTTTAGAAGCTTGGCTGCAGTTTTAGTGCGTAAAATGTAAACTATGAATCTAATAGAACAAAATCTGCCAGTTTAGTTGATAATGTGATATCTTCTTTAGAAGGGAACTGTGACTTTCCAAAACCTGTCCCATATCGTCCTCTTGGGGATGTAACAGGTGTGGCTGGTTGAATTTCAAGCAACCAGTCGGTCAGCAGAGGTTTCTCAGCGCATGGTGTAAAATGGCTAATTAGAGCCAGAGGCACCATTTCTGCAGTCAGATACCACAAATGGCACTGAAATGCACGTATGGCACTCTTTGCAATATTAGCATTTACTGCTTCAAATTGAAAAAGTTTGCGAAAGAGCTGAAGATCGTTCCAAGGAGTATCTGCAGCTGATGAGCACGTCATCCACCATGTGCTGTAATCATGTGTTACAAATAAAACAAAATCATATATTTTTTTGCACTTGGTGGGTGGTTGTAATACTCCCTCGAGGAAGATCGTTAATATGCTGTTGCAACAGGCATATTTTGATAGAATAGGCCATCCATCTTGCCTTGTGTAATACACCCGGTCTGTTAAAAATGATAACACTGTCTTCTGTATCCTCTATGCCTAAGAAGAGTGTGCATAGATAAATAAACTCCTTGTTATCATCACGTTTCAGTTTAAGCTCAGCTTGAGTGGCCCTCAGGACTTCAGAGCTGCATGAGGAAAGAAAAGTTTTTGCTTCTTGACTGTAAGACTTCGTCGAGTCAAAGCGTGTTAGAGACAATTTCTTACACGTTTTGCCTATAAGACTAAAGTTCTTTCGGAATTTTGAAAAAAGAACTATATTAGGTGATCTGGAAGTCTCAATTTAAGGCTCTTCAAATACATGTGAAAGCACAACTTCCCCAATATGATGGCGACAGCCAGACCATAGCAAGGCTTTACCAGGTCTTTGTTGGATTGTCACACATGCTGCAGAAACGTGGCCTGTGTTTGAGGCGGTTGTGTCAAATGTCACGTTGACAATTGACTCTGTACAATGCCAGGAATTTAACAGATCAAGTGTTAGATTAGCTATTTTGTTGCCTGAGCTTCCTTCGCCAGATGGATATATTGAAACGCCAAATAGCTTCAAATTTTCTGCATTTCCAACCACTTCACAAAGCCGTTCTTCAGACGCGTTCTTAACAGTTAAAGAAGTCATCAATTTTGAGTCCCAATGAAGAGTTGCCAAGTCTGATGCAACCCATTGTTCTTTATAGTCTTCTGCTGAACAACCTTTTTCCGGGATCTGTCTGCAGTAGCATAAGAAGTAGACACATAAA
>NC_088928.1:56237500-56365000 GCF_038396675.1 Hydra vulgaris
TAGTTTATTTATAGTTTATTAAACAAAAATTTCAGACAAGAATATTTTTTATCAACAAATGTTATATCAAGTATTTCTAAAATGAAATTCTAGATATCACTGTTTAACTGTTTAAAAAAAAAATTATTTAAAAAAACAAATTCAAAGGTGCTTGCTGTTATAATCGATAACCCATTTTAGTAACTGGCCTCCATAACCAGGGTGATCAGGATTTCTTTTATACCTAGCCCATTGTGCACTGAAGATTGAATGCAAGGCTTCTGTTGATTGCTCACTAAAAATGCCCAATGCTGCAACCTTTAGAGCAATAAATTCAGGACCATGGTAGTACATTACATGGGCTTTTGGGGTGACTAAAACTATGAGTTAAAGATATGAGTTCTTAAAGTCTTTGATATGTTGAACATATGCAGTATTTAATGTTCTTCCAAAACAGGAGCTAACAACACTCTTAAAATTTTGGAATGTTTTCTCAAAACAAAGCATATGGTATGTCTTTTCTCTTTCAACAATTTTTTGCAAAACATCCATATTCTTTAAAAGCTTATGACAATTATGCCTAACAAACTATCCACCATGATAAAGTTGTAATTTCAACTTAAGAAGTAATGGCTAATCTTTACCTTTAGACCATATCTTCAGCATTGATTTGTAAAGATGATTTACAATTCCGAGGAGAAGATAAAGTTCCATTAGGGGAATAAACTCAATAACTTGTTTGACATCATCTTGGTCAAACAATCGGTTATGAACAACATCATGAAAATCCTTTGTGCTCATTTTTTCATTCTCTTTCTCAATGAATGCTTTTTATTGCATCCTAGTGGATCTGAAGTTTCTTGGAGTTCGCTGTTCTTTGAGGTCAGTAGATTTAACATCACATCAACAGCAAGGGTGTTTTCTTGAGTGAGACTGAATGCCACTGATGGTATTGACTAACTTCATGTCACATGCAATAAAAAAAGGCACATCAATTTTCCCAAATAAACTTAAAATTTTTTTGACATTTTCATAAGTTTCTGAAACATTTTTAACAACAGCAACAAGTCGCTGACGCTTGGTACTTGTTTCTTTCCCATGTTCTACAGTCAGTAAGCTTTTGTCATTTGAGGCTGAACTTGTTTTGACACTTTGACATCCACCATTGGAGATAAAACTCAAGCTGAACTTAAGGAAAGATCCTCCACCATCAATAACTAGTTTGATGAGAAGCGGTGAAGTGATTGCTCTAAGTCTGAGAATTGATTAATAAAAGTCCCCTAAACACTTGCAGTAAACCTTCAACAAATAATTAGTTTTTGTTGATGGCCTTGTAAGTAAGATTTTGAAAACTTTGAATAAACTTTCAACCTTTCGAAATTTTGTTTCAACAATTTTTGAGTTTGTAGTCTTGTTTAATGTTACAGCCAGTTCTTGCATCTTTTTATTTGAAAGAATAGCATTGATTTGAAATTAAACCATGTCCAAAGTAGTTAGAGAAGTTCTTGATATGCACTGAGCTTTGGAGGGATCTGGAGTAATAGTTAAAGCTTTACCACTTTCTCTGCTCAATCTAATTGTGACCTGTGGAGAGGATACCTTTTGAGTTATTACAGAGGACGCAATTTTTTCAGCAGATCTCGAACCAGCTGCTACCATTTTCTTTAAGTTTTCAAACTTGGCTGCTTGTGAACAATCATGTAATATTCCCCTTTTGAATACACTGAGACAGTTTGAGCATAGTTTATCAAAGTTACTTGATGGTTCTTTCAAATCTTGATCGGTTGAAAAAGTAAGCTTTGTAGAATGTCCTTTTAGTTGGCCAACCTGGCACATTAAACAGTTACAAGAATCAAATCCTTTGGTCTGTGGTCTAATAATTACTTTATTAAAGTCATATAGCTTGGGAAGAGGCAAGTTTCTATCTTCTTTGTCATGCATTTGTATCCTTAAAATCAATGGAATTTCCAAAAAAAATACCTAATATTCTTTCCTTGATGAAATCGGAAATATGTCTGTCACATTTTGAAAAACAAAAGAAGCATACAAATTGCCGATAATCTTAATGGGTTTTCCTTTTATACGGCATTTCAGTGGTTAAAAAACTGATCTTCGAAAAATAACCTCAGTACAAGCTTGTGTTGGTAAAAAATCTTTTTAGTTGTTTAAGCTGTTGATTGCTAAAATGTAATTACTTTGATATTGTGGCTTTTCATGGAAAATAAGAAACATTTGTTTTAACATTTGAAATAGTAGTAAAAACTTGGTCAAAGCAATAAACGATTTTAGGAGATACAAGAAAAAAACAACAAAAAAAAAATACAAGAAAAAAAGCACAACAAGGTTATACATATTTGATTTATATAAAAAAAACGTGATTCTAACATTAATTTTGAAATTATTTTATAAATTACCAATTAATCTTGAATTCACAATTGTAAAGTTATATTTACAACATAAAAAAAAGTTTTTATTATATCCAATATTTGGTCAATCATTTTAAACAAAAACAACAAAGCAAACCTGTGGGTTTAAAAACTAAAATATAAAGAGGTTTTCATGTGTTTTAAATTCAGAACAATTAGAAAAAATGCCTCTAACTATGTGTTTTCTGCCCCATATTTTATACAAACTTGGAAAAAAAAAGCACTCTTTTTACAGACAAAGTACACACAAATGTGATGTCTAACAACCATAGAATCCCACATCCAATAGTCACATGATATTGTTACTAAATTAGTTATTTGATGTAACTTTGAATCTTTAAAAAGCATAAAAACAACAAAAAGCTGCCATATTTTGACTATTTTTTCAAGGGCAAGGTTCCTACTTTAAGAGCTATACCTTTGCATAAATAAAAGGTATCTTGCTTCTTTTTTTTTTTCCTGAAAGATACATGCCAAAGCTTCTTTCTATTAAATTTTAAAACTTCCATAGTTGATAATAAGGTTAGAATAAAAATGTAAAGCATCCGTTGTCTTGTTTTAAAGAGACTTTTAGTGCCATACCCTATACTTTAGGTCTCTGTACACAAACCACAAGCGTTAAAGAGCTGATTTTTTTGTCAGGTTATAGCCAACACATATATGTAAAGAGTTTTTGATATTTTTTAAAAACTCCGTAGTCCAAAAAAGAAAAAAAAAAAAAATTTGCAACGCTGCTCCAAGTGCGATCAGTAGCACAAAGTGCTATAAAACTTTAAATGTGTTTTTCTCCTTTGGCTATAGAGATTAGATTTTTAATTTTTATATCTGGTGATACCTGAGACCTTGCAGATTAATGACCTATCGGTACTTTTTTTGGTCCTCAAAGTTGAGGTTGGGACCATTTTTGGATAGGTGTGAATCACAATAGTGACGAAGTAATTCAGATGCACTAAAACAAGTTAGCTATGAGTTTGAAAAAGCATTTATATAAAGTTCATATTTTAATCTTTTTTTAAATGTTTCTAAAGAGGTTGAGTTTTGCGTGTTCATAGATAAACCATTCCAAACTCGAGGTGCAGTCTTACAAAAAGATTTTGAGCCCAGAGAAGTTTTTTGTTGACGACGTGTAAGTTGACAACTGTCTAATAATCTAGTATTTTGTTTTGAAGTTCTGACTTCTAGGAGTTCAAATAATATATGCAGGAGATTTAGATAATAAAATTTTATATGCGATAACTGATATCTTATAGATTATTCTTTGATTTATCGATAACCAATCGATAAATCAAAGAGATTTCAGCAATATTTCTGAGTTTAAATGAATAGGAGAATGGAAAACGATTCGAGATAAGTTATTTTAAATTCGTTGGAGTTTTTTAATATTTTTTTTATAAGTATCAGATAAAAGACTGTTACAATAGACAAGCTGAGAGCTAACAATGCCACATGCAATTGTATTTGCAACTTCTTTAGTCAGACATGGACATATGTGGCGAAATGCACGAGTATGGTAATTGTAGGATTTAATAGTGTTGTTTATGTGCTTGTCCATAGTGAGCAACGAACCTAGGGTGATACCAAGGATTTTTACTGAATTTATCTTAGTTAGTGCTGTTCCACAAAAAAATAATTTTTGAATCATTTATATGTTTGCTAATTTGTTTTCTAGATCCAAATAAAACAGCTTCTGTTTTATTAGGGTGGAGCAGAAGTCCATTTTCTAGAAACCACTTTGTTACTGCATTAGCACAGACATTGATTTTGTTAATACTATCTTTGCCTGGGCTGATGACAGTATAAAG
This sequence comes from Hydra vulgaris, assembly GCF_038396675.1. Taxonomy (NCBI): domain Eukaryota; kingdom Metazoa; phylum Cnidaria; class Hydrozoa; order Anthoathecata; family Hydridae; genus Hydra; species Hydra vulgaris. Next base: position 56,241,708 of record NC_088928.1, read on the forward strand.
TTGGGTATCATTAGCATATTGATGATGATTGGTACAGAGATATACATAGCTATAATACGATATATAGGTGAAACAAACATGGAAAATAGAAATGGGCCTAATACACTACCCTGTGGCACTCCTGTTGAACTTGCTATTAATCTAGATTTTGTTTATCCAATAGAAACAAAAGATTTTCGAGAGTGCAAGTATGATGTCAGCCAATTTTGTGCAATATCTGTGACACCAAATTCATCCTTAATACGGTCAATCAGCAGGCTGTGATCAATTGTATCAAATGCTGAAGATATGTCCAGCGATAGGAGAATAGTGTTCAAAGCATCATCAATGTTTAGCCGGATGTCATTGCATATCTTTAATAGTGCTGTTTCGGTTGAGTGATTCGATCTAAAATCAGATTGTAAAGGATTGAAGTTAATGGATGAAGTTACGGGTGGAAGAAGACAAGATAATGCAAGGTTTTCAAGAATTTTGGAAACTGTATTGAGATTTGATATTGGGCGTAGATTTGATAAGTCAAATTCTGTTAGCCCTGATTCTTTGGGAATTGGTGTTTTTTGAGCAACTTTATATGAGGCTGGGAAAATTCCAGATTTGAATGAGAGGTTAGCAAGATGAGCTATAATTGGACTGAAAAGTTCTGAACCAGATTTAAGGATGTTTGTTGGAATATTATCAAGTGGCGCTGTCTTCGGTCTGAAAGCTTTGATTATTTTTGACACATCTCTAGGTGTGACTGTACCAAATGTTGTTAATATATCTACCGGGGGGTATAACTCTGAGATAAATGTAGATTTTGGATTTTTTGCAAGCCTTTCCTGGATAGTATTTTTTATACTTGCAAGTTTGACTTATTATATTGCATTTTGCTTCTGGTATTTTGTTTTTAGTTTTAGAACTATTTGAATGTAGTAATTTCTTGGCCATATTCCATGTTTCTTTTTGGTTACCTGGTGAATTGAAATTACTGAATGCTGAATTTAGTTTTGCCTTATAATGATTACATCTGTATTTATGAATTGCTGCTGATACCTCACGGCATGCAATTCGATATAGTTTTGTCTCTGATAAGTTTCCAGTTTTTTTATAACAACGCTCCAGTTTACGACGTCTGATTTTTTTATTCTTGGCATCTGAAGATAACCATTTATCAACATGTTTACCAGATCGCATTGAATATTTCCGAATGGGTGCTAAATGATTGAGAACAGTTGTTATGTTTGCTCTTATTTGTTTAGCATAATCATCCACATTGTTTTCAGGTGATAAGCAACATGGTATCACTTGCAATTCTTTTATAAAGCATGACAAGTTTAGTTTTCTAAAGTTTCGTTTTGAAAACCAAACAGTTTTACTTTTTGAAGGTTGATGATAAAGTGCAACCCGAACCATATAATGATCTAAATTACCCTCATCAGTTACCTGAACATCGTTGAATGAAATGTCATCATGTCGATATATTACTAGATCAAGCAAGTTGGCTATACCGGTAGTAGATGATATGCGAGTTGGAGATTGAACTCTTTGTATCATGTTGTATGTCTCTAAAATCTCAGCTAGTCTTGGATTACAGGTTGTTGGAGTAGTACCTGGGCAGTTAAAGTCACCACACAGAAGTATTTCTCCAGATAATGTTTGAAGTTCTTCTAGGAGATCAGATAATTCGAAAAAGAAAATACTTGTTGGAATGATTGGATTTGATCGATAAATAAAAATAATATTGTAGATATTATTTGCCAAATTTAGTTTAGCAGATGTAAGTTCATAAGACATGCAGGTAGACGATAACGAGAATGGTTTGATATTTAAGTTGTCCCGGTATACAGTATTGAACTGTTTTAAAGCCTGGTGGGACAATACCTTCTTGAATTGCAGTAGAGTTGTCTAACTTTATCCAAGTTTAAGTGAGTATAAAAATATCTAGAGAATGATTTTGCACTATATCATGAATGATAGCAGATTTTTTTATAGCAGATTGAATATTTTTTATACCCAAGTTTAATGTAGAGGATCTTTTAATTTTTATATGTAAATTATGCAGATTTGATTTCGATCCATTTGAGTTCACCTTATTGTATACCCCAATAATATTTTTTTCCATTGTGTACATTGTATCGTTGCCTCCCATTTGTTCCCTCAACTTCATGAGCAAGTGCTGCATTTCTAGTATTTCTAACTTTTCTGAGTTCACTGTCGAACAATCCGTCGTTTGCTGTTTTGTCTTTATTAATAAAAATATTTTTGAAGTTGATATTATCGTTTAACTTTTTGGAGTTTTTAATTATAAAATTTTGAGTTTCTTTATTCTCTAGTTCAACTAAGATGAGGTCAGGTGGTCCTTCTGGTCTTTTAGTATTTTTTAGTTAGTCAAATTACTCTTTTTGCATTTGTTATTAAAAAACCTGCTTAATTACTTTTAGTAATGTTTCAATGGTTTGTTTATCATTTTCTTCATTAATTTGTTAGTCTAAAGTAGTATGATAAGCTACCCCACTTATAATGATGTTGTTTTCAATTCTTTTTTTATTATTAAACTCGTTTGTAATTTTTGCCATCATTACCACTTCAGTTTCTTTTGGTTTTGATTGATTTTGCTAAATTGATGTTGCTTGTGCATATGTGAATATTGTTGTTGGTTTATTTGATGTTGCTATTGAGACATTTATCTTTTCATCTTCATAAATTTTAGGTCGTTTTAAAAGGTTAAAACGATATATGATATTTTGCCTCACCATTTATGTATGTTTTTAGTAACTTAAGCAGATGCACTTGGAATTGTTGGCCAATTTGGCTCTTCTAAGCATTCATAGTCGAATTCCATGCTTTTTTTTCATATATTTTTTATAAATATATGAGAGGGTTACCACGCTGAATAACAGTGGATTACCTCCTTAGTATATATATTAACCTTATTACACAGGGACTTATTAACACAAATAGAACTGTCTACTTTTTGTGTTTTTTTCCGTCATATATATATGTCCGTCATATCTATATATCATAGATATATGTCCATCATATCTATATATCATATATATATATATATATATATATATATATATATATATATATATATATATATATATATATATATATATATATGTATATATACATATATATATATATATATATATATATATATATATATATATATATATATATATATATATATATATATATATATAGTGCGTCATTTTATATATATAAATATATATATATATATATATACATATATATATATACATATATATATACATATATATATATATATATATATATATATACATATATATATATATATATATAGTGCGTCATTTCATATATATGTATATATATATATATATATACATATATATATATATATATATATACATATATATATATATATAATATATATATATACATATATATATATATTTATATATATATATATATATATATATATATTTATATACACATATATATATATATATATTTATATACATGTATATATATACATACATACATACATATATATGTATATATATATATTTATATATATGTATATACATACATATATATATATATATATATATATATATATATATATATATATATATATATATATATATATATATATATATATATATATATATATATATATATATATATATATATATATATATAGGGGAGAGTGGGGTATTGGCGAACACCTAAGCGGGAATGCGAATTAAAGACACCAGTTATACAAAATTGATCATATTTATTGCTTATCAATTAGTTTAACTACTCAGTCACAAACCCTCAAAAGGAATTTTTAAAAATCTTATTATAAAATAAAAATTTATGCCAGAAATAAAACCATTGGTGTTCGGAATTACCCTGCCTACGTGGGGTAATTCCGAACACATTGGGGGGCAATCACAAGCACTGTTGTGTAATAGCGAATAAAAAGCTAATTGTAATAACTAAGTCTAAAAACTATATTATGCAACAAAAACAAAAAAAAGGAGTGACTTTATTTCCATAGAAGCTACAACAGAGTGTTACTCAAGAAAAAAGTTGCATAAAATTATCAGAAAAATTTAAAATCAAATTATAGTGAACAACATCCGCAGCTTCATTACACTACTGCACGTCTGGAACTGAGCATAGGATCCCTTCTCAGCAGGTAAAAAAAAATTGTCGAATTTATTTTTTTACAATGCTGTTTTGACCATGTTCGGAGTTACCCCGCGTTCGCCATTACCCCACTCTCCCCTATATATATATATATGAAGATTCCACATGAAGAAACAGCAGGGTCACATTTTTTCATTTTGAGGTAATTCGTTATTAAACTTTTAAACCTATATAAGTTTTGAATTTTTAGGAAAAATGTGTACATTTTTAAAGTATATTGCAGTTATTGCAATATACTATTAACTATCAACTATATAACTATTGTTGTTAATAAAGCTAGAAAGTGTAAAAAGTCAAAATTTTTAAAATGTGACGCTGCCGCTTCTTCCCGTGGAGTCTTCATATATATATATATATATATATATATATATATATATATATATATATATATATATATATATATATATATATATATATATATATATATATATATATATATATATATATATATATATATATATATATATATATATATATATATATATATATATATATATATATATATATATATATATGTATGTATATATATATATATATATACGCACACTTTATATATTTATCACTTTTAAAGTGAAAAATACATGTATTTAAAGTGACTTTATATACGTGTATTTTTTGGCACAAATTGATTAAGTCGAGGTTGTCACACGTGATTGTAATGTTATTACCTGATTCGAAATGGTAGAATCCGTGAAATATTCTGAAAACATAAACATTAAAAGAACCTTAAAAAAATCGTTTAAATAATTTTTTGTTCATTCGAGTTTAATTAATAATGTAAACATATTTTACGCTGTTTTTTATTTCTAGGTACCTAATGGAGCTTTAGTAAATAATAAATTATTGTTAATTAGTAAGTAACTCTTTTCGTAAAATGTTCTAAGCATTGTTAAATGGATAATTTGTGATATCATTGCATGTTTATAATGTATGCGCGTTTATAAGCTTGTCGACAGAGTTGTTACGACATAATATGTCTGGCAGATCTGTCGACATATTTTTAGACATATTTTCTGCCGACATAAAATATGTCCCACATATTTTCTATCGACATATTTTGACATAACTTTATGTCTGAATTATTTTCTGCTGACATAAAATATGTCAGACATATTTTCTATGGACATATTTTGACATAATTTTATGTCTGAATTATTTTCTGCTGACATAAAATATGTTAGACATATTTTCTATCGACATATTTTGACATAATTTTATGTCTGAATTATTTTCTGCTGACATAAAATATGTCAGACATATTTTCTATGGACATATTTTGACATATTTTTATGTCTGAATTATTTTCTGCTGACATAAAATATGTCAGACATATTTTCTATTGACATATTTTGACATAATTTTATGTCTGAATTACTTTCTGCTGACATAAAATATGTCAGACATTTTTTCTATGGACATATTTTGACATAATTTTATGTCTGAATTACTTTCTGCTGACATAAAATATGTTAGACATATTTTCTATGGACATATTTTGACATAATTTTATGTCTGAATTATTTTCTGCTGACATAAAATATGTTAGACATATTTTCTATCGACATATTTTGACATAATTTTATGTCTAACATATTATTTTATTTCAATCTAACAAATTTATAGCGCATTTCAGCTTAATTTAAAGGGTAAAGTGAAAATAGTCTAACAGAATTGTTGCTTTTTTGCAATCAGTTATGCTTTATAAAACTTTTATTATAATCCCTATAAGCAAAAATCCGTTGTTTTATAAAGGTCTTTTTCTGCCCTTTTTAGCGATGCATCATTTGATAGTAGTGACTAATATTGACTAGTATTGATGCATCATTTGATAGTATTGATTAGTATCGATTAGTATTGGCGATTTCCCGTTATAAGAATCTAAAAACCATCTCAAGCTGAATTTCTATTACTGAAAGTGGTTTTTATTAGTATGACTAAATTTAAAATTATTCTTTTAATTAAAATAATATTAGAAAAAAAACATTATCAGTTATTTTTAATTAATAGTTGATCTTGAAAAAGGTTTCATTATGAAAAACTGAATTCAAAAGATTCTAATAATTTATAACTAATTACGAATAATATACTTATAATTATAATATTTATGATACATTTATCATTAAAAAAACTGACAATTGCATTATAATTGCATAGTAAACTGCCATAAACTTGCATAAAATGTTTTGAGTGAAATATATATTTTAAAAATTATTTATTTTGATTTCCTAACGATTTAAAGTCAAAAATGGAGAATAATTTATTAAATGAACAAGTGAAAACTCAATTTGAAATAAATAAAGAAGGAGGAAAATGTAAAATGTGCAAAAAATTTTACAAAGGCAAATTAAGTAACCTCAAAGATCACCTTCTTCGAAAACACAAAGAAAAAGCCGACGAAATTGAATTAGTTGAAGCTACCCCAGCTACAAGGCATCGAAATGACAATGAAATTCAATTAATTAAACGAATCAAGCTAGAAGTTGACGTAAATCAATTAATTGGAGAAATGATTCGATTAATGATGCGCCGTAACTTGTCTTTAGCATCAGCTGATGAAATCGGACAAATGTCTTTAGTAAAAAATGCACTCAAAAAATTCAATATTTTTATAAATCGTCACAGCATGAAACGCTACATTCAACATGCATGTGAAAATATTTTTTTGCTAATAAGAGAAGAAACTGAAAATGTTCTTATGTCGTTGATGTTCGATAGTGCGTCGCGATATGGAAGAAACGTGTTTGGAGTTAGTTGCAGATATATCAAGGACGGGGAAATAGTTGACAGAACTTTAGGCATAATTACTCAAGAAGGTCGACAGTTTGGCGAAATTTTGGCTGCTCAATTGGAAAATGTGATTGGAAAAATTGGAAAATGTGCTAATGATATCTTCACAACTTGCACAGATCAGGGAAAGAATATGATGAAGGCTTCAAATATTCTCCAAAATGCACAAGATCAAATGAAAGTAATCCTTGAAATTTATGGTGACGAATTTATAGATTTCGAAGACGAAGAAATTGATATTGGCGCTTTAGAGAATGAAGAAGGGAATTATAGTGAAGCCCACACTGTTTGCGTTGAAAAATCGGTAGGATTGTTCTGTTCAGCCATGTTTTGTGGCGCACATGTGTGTCAGCTAGCTGCCAAGGACGTAACGTCAATGTTTGAAGATGCATTGAATAATATAAGAAAAGTTGCTATTGAATCCAAAAAAGTAGCATATATTAAAACATATAAAAATCTAAAAAAGCCTCGTATAGACATTGCACCTCGTTGGGATTCCACTTTTTTGATGATAAAAGATTTTCATCAAACGCAGAATCATATCAAAGGATAAGACACGACAAGTTAAAGTTAAATGATGCATCATGGAGCTTAATAGATGAATATTTCAACGCATTTTTACCAATACATTCGGCCATGATGGATTTTCAATCACCAAAATTATCAATGAGTGAATTCTACGTTTGATGGATTCAAATGAAAATAGAAATCGAGGACGTTCCAGCAGGTGATTTGGGATTAAAATTGTTACTGACCAACGCAATTAACACACGAGAGCAAGTTTTTTTTAAATGTGAAGCCTTTATTGCTGCTTTAGTTCTGGATCCTAGATTTTCCTTTACATCGGGTCATCAACTGTTTAATACAGAACTGTTGAATAGAGGAATCACACAGTTGATCAAAATCCATCAAAAACTTTGCACTCGACAAGAACAGTCAAATTCTTCATCAACAGAAGAATCCATACAATTAAATGCGTCATATTCATCAAATACTTCTGAAGAGATACTTCCGATGAACTCAGAAGATGTTGAAGCTGAAAAATTACGCCGTTTCATTGAATATACTGGAGGAGGAACAAGGCAAGGTATTATTAATGCATCTTCAGAATCAGATGAAGATATTCGTCAACTAGTTTTAAAATGGGCTCTTAATGAAGCGCGAGTGACATTAGACGTTGAATTCAACATTCTTGCTTACTGGAAGAAAAATCAAAAAACAAAATGGGATCGGCTCTATGAAATTTCGCAAGTAGTTTACGGTGCAGCGTTCTCCAGCGTAAAAGTCGAACGTGATTTCTCTGGATTCGCTTTGGTTTATAGCCATCTACGTACTCGCATTTCAAATGATTTCTTAAACTCCATCATGGTGGTAAAAAACAATCTGGATTTAATTGATAAAATAAAATTTGTTTAAAAAACTTGTTTACTTATTTAAAAAACAATTTTCATTTTTTTTTAGTCAAACAACTGTTTTTCTACAAGGTCTCCTAATTTGCAATAGAATCTTTTGAGATTTCATTTTTCATTATGAAAACTTTTGAGGAATTGTCAATTGAACCTGTCATTTTGAAAAGGACACAAGTCCAAAACTTTTACCAATTAGTTAATAAATTTAAATTAAAAATTTCTGTATGATTTAAATTTTTTTATAAAAAATAAAAGTTACATAAGTTATATATGTTCTTGATTTATCTACTTTTATGTTAAATTTCTTTCGTAGTGTAGAAATTATTTTATTTAAAACCATGTTTTGTTAATTTTTAATAGTTTAAATGAATGGACTTGCGCCCTTTTCAAAATGACAGGTTCAATTATTTTATTGTTAAATAAATCATAACTATTATAACTATAAGAATATTATTCGAAATTAGTTATAAGTTACTACCGGTTAGTCTTCTTAATACGAATTTAATGAGCTGAATATAATTTTTGCAAAATATTTCAAATTCTTCAGCTTAAGGAATTTAATTTGGCACAAAATTTTTGAAATGATGTGATTTTTTCATAGAATCTTTTGAATTCAATTTTTCAAAATAAAATATTTTTCAGGATCAACTATTAATTAAAAATAACTGAAACAGTGTTTTTTTATTATTATTTTAATCAAAAAAATAATTTTAAGTTTATTCATACTAATAAAAACCACTTTCAGTAATAAAAACACATCTTGAGATGGTTTTTACATTCTTATAATGGAAATTGTCAATATTAATCAATACTAATCAATAGGGATGGCAGTTTTACTTACTTTTTTTTTGCTTACTCGAGTAAGTTAATATATATTAAAAAGTAAATTACATAAGTAATTTGAAACGTTTTATGTAAATTTACATTTCCCTATAAGTAACTTATTTTTTTGAAACGACTTTTATTTTTTAAAGTAAGACTTTTTACTTTCAAAAAAAAGTTATGTAAAAGAAGTTTACATCAAAAAGTAATTTACTTTTACATGTTTTTTTTTTTTTTTTTTTATGTTAATTCACCTCCCCAAGGCCGAGAAAGCCACTACATACGAGGAGGCTACTTAATTGTGGTTATAACCCTCTCTCAACTCTATAACTCCGAAACACGAACCTTGACGAACAAGGCCGCTGCGCGGAGAAACAAGTTAAGCGCGGTACTACCAGGGACGTGGTGGGGATCGAACTCGGAACCTCTCGCTTACAAAGCGAGCGCACTACCACGACACCACTACCGCATTTTATGCGGTAGTGGTGTCGTGGTAGTGCGCTCACCACTACCGCATTTTATGCGGTAGTGGTGTCGTGGTAGTGCGCTCATGTCGTGGTAGTGCGCTCATGTCGTGGTAGTGCGCTACATGTAAAAGGAAGTCACGTGAAAAAGCTATTTTACTTTTACATTTAAAAGTTAATTACTTTTGAAAATTACATTACATAATATAAAAGTTTCTCAAACTGTAATTTACATTTACCTATAAAAGTAACTAATTAAAAAAAAATTATATTATAAAGTAACTTGCATATGAAAGTAAATTACATAAAAGTAATATGCTACCAAATGTAAATTAAATTTACAAATAAAATAATATTTTTTAAGTAGGAATTTTTTATTTTAAAAGTAATAACAAATCTTTATTAAAAATAAATTACATCAGAGCCGTAACCAGCTTTTTTTGGTCTTTGAGATAGCTAACTTCCAAACATGGAGCAAACTCCAAACATTTATATGTTTATACTTATGTCAAATAAGGATGCTATGCATAAAATTGCGATGATTGGAGGCTGGGAACAAAAAAGCCCCAAATTTTGTGCCCCCCCCCCTCTGCCCCAAATGTGAGAGCAACAAGTTGATGAAATATTTTTTGTACTGTTTTTAACTAGACTAATATTAATCGATAAATTTTAAATTTCATAGTAAAACATTTTGGCTTTCAAAAATTATGACCATATAAAGTTTAAACCCCCCTCAATTTGAGGTAAAAACGATTTATAAGTAGATAAAGAAATAAAAAGTATGGTCATTAGAGCCTGTATACAAAAATGCCCTTAAACATTTACCATCCCTACTACAAATGTGAGGGCAACAAATTAGTAATTTTTATTGTTTTTGTTTTCTTACACTAAGTTTACATCCTCGCCAAATGAAGTGGTTGTTTCAATCTTTTTCTAAACATTCTTATGTGATAAGGAAGAACACACTTAAGTTTGGTACTTTCGTATGTTTTTGTTTATACCACAACATTGCACAATTTTATAGAAAATTTAATATGAAATCTTATAAAAACCATTTTGACCAAAGTTATTGCGTTTACATAATTATATTAATAATACATCTCATAATTTACGAGCGTAAATTTTGAGATGTAATATTGATGTAATTATTAAAGACATTATTGTGTTATTGGTTATTTGGTTATCCATAAAGTCTTTAAATGAGTTTAATGTGGTTTTTAACAACACCTTAAAGTTTTTAGAAAACCTCATTTGTACGTAACTATATAATAATATTATTAGTTAAAGAAGAGGCTATTGATAAATTAATTGTAATTGGTTTGTTGATAAAAGGAACCGTTGCATGTACAAATTGTAAAACTTTTTTACATTTTCCTAAACATTCTTATGTGATATAAACAAGAACATACTTGAGTTTGGCACTTAAGTATATTTATTAACCAAAATCATTGGTTTTTCAGAATCATAATATTACATCTCAGAGTTTACGCAAGTAGACATCATTATATTATTGGTTACCAAAAAGTCTTTAAATGAGTTTAATATGGTTTTTAACAACACATTTAAAGACTTCATTTTTACGTAGCTATTAATAATATTATTAGTTAAAGATGCTGTTGATTAAGTAACTTTAATAGGTTTGGTAATAAAGAATACGCCGCATTTTCAAATTATGAAACTTTTTTACATCGCTTTTAATGTGGTATAATACCACGCAATACTTGTATTTAAATGCATTTAAAGTTAAATCATGTATTTTGTTTAATTTATATTTTCATGGATAAAATTTTTTTTAACCATTTTATTTATATGTTAAAAAAAAATAAAAATTCAAAGTTTCTGTTATTTATGCAATATTTCTTCTGTTTTAGTATGTTATTTTAGAAAAAAGTTTACCTTTTTCTAAAATAACAGACTAAAACAGGAGAATTTGGTACTTCAGATACATATACTTTAATTTTTTAGATATATTTTTAAAAAATACAAAACTATAATTGTCAACTTAAATAAGGTTGTTAAACTCAAACTTCAGAAAAACAAATGATCATCAATTTTTAATGACAGGTTTTTAATGTCTTTATTATGTACGGATATTTAGAGGCTTGCCAATAGGACTATTTTTGTCTACTTCTCTTCCCCGCCTTTCGTATATTTTACAAAAGAAAATTAATAATTTGTAACGGCAAATTAAGAAAAATAAAAAGTTATAAAAATTAAAAACCCATCACTGTATTTAAAGAATGTCTTTATATAATAATAAAAAAAAAACCAATGACGAAATTATATTTAAAAAAAAAATTAATTTGATAATTTTCGAATCCCATTTAAATCCCCTAGTTGGGGAGGTTGCTCAAAATTTATGTTTATAGTTTTTGAACATTAAGAGATTATTGCATGATTTTAGAGACTTGTTAATGAACTTAAATTTAGTTTAAAATGTTAAAAAAAAGTATTTATAAATGTTATAAACTCATCATTCTCACACCAGTGGTATAAATGGGAAGTCAACATTTTTAAGGGTTTATTTTTAGCAGACTCCGATTATCGCAATACTTTTGAAAAGCTTTACATAAACATGAATATATAAATGTTTGGAGTTTGCTTCATGTCGTTACATAAAGTTAAGTTCTCAAACAAAAACAAAAAGCTTGCTACGGGCCTGATTTAAAATTTGTGATTGGAATCTGGTTGTTTAAATATTGTGATTTGCACTTTTGTTATTTTTTTTACAAAATTTAAAAATAAAAACAGTAACAAAAATTTATTGAAAAAAAAAGAATTTGATGTTATTTTATCTGTATGATAAAACAACATCAAGACAATCTTCTTCACAATCGAACATATAATTTTAAACTTGAAAGTGTGCTTTTTTGAACCATCCTACTAAATACGCTATATTAAATAAATTAAAATAAGCGGTTTTTGCGGTTATAAAAAGTTATAAATTTTTTTTCAAGTTAAATACTTTTACATTTATACTTTTTTAACTTTAATTTTTTTTTCAAATTAATCTTGATGTTATTTACATCAGTTGTTTGAAAGTTTTTTTTTGAAAGACTGTCTGGTTTAATGTTCTTGCTTTGGAAATGGCTCTACATTTTGCAATTTTATTCTAAGTTTTGTATTTTGGCTTCCTTTATTCAGCGTGGTTGTTAAAAACCAATCTAACCAAAAAAAGTTATTTCTGGAAATGACCAACTCGAATAATTGTTAGATAATAGAATAATAAAGGAATACTTGTTTTCTGGAATGGACTAATTGAATTTAGTTCATTCCAGACAACAGTTTTATGAATAGCTATTAATAAATAAACAAAAAAAATTAATTTTATTTTCTGAGTGGCTGTTTCGACCAGAGCTGACCATTGCCGTCCCGAATGGGAGTGAGGGGGTATCCCCCACCCCAAAGCTATTATATATGCATTTGAGTCAATCAGAGACCTCTTCGGGACGGCTCTGACAACAACCACGCTGAATAAGAGAAGCGAAAAGCAGCAGCATAACTACAAATACGCCCGGCTCATTTACGGTAAATTTTTATCAAGGCCACTAACTTAATTCCTCCCGAAAAAAAAAAATACTGAAACAAATAAATCAAAAAAATGTTTTCAAAGCTTTTATGCAAAAAATCTTTCTTTCTAAAAAGTTATAAACCCCAACTTTAAAGAAAAATAAAATATTAGAGAAAAAAAGTAAGGGTACGACCTCCTTGCCCAGGAAACAAGTTTAATATGCACGTTCATCGGGACTACACAAATGCTTTCAAGATAAAGTAAAATCAAAGTAAAGCCGGAATGATAAAGTAAAACTAAAAAAAAAAAAGATTCAAAAAAGTGGAGTTCTCTCCCGTGCTCTGAAAACAATTTTAACTTGTACTTTTATTAAGTTTACACAAATGCTGGAAGGTTTACACATGCATGAATTACCCATAGCTTAGAAAGTATACAAACTTTCATTATGGCCATTAACCTAATCTGCTAAACAAACAAAAAGAAATAAAAAATCAGTGATTATTTAGCAGCCCCTATTAGTACTCATGCGACAGGAGCCTGTCTCAATACTACTAGTATAGGCTATATTTGCCCCTAATTATAATAGAACTACCCTTTACGATATACGTGAAAAAAAAACAGGCAATAGATTTGAATACGCTACCTATCTCAAAATTTATGTTAAATCAACATGAAATGACTGTTCTTTGAGAAAGTAAATAATATAACTTACTTTTTACTTACTTACCAAGTAAAGTATAAAATTTCATATAATATATGAATATAATGTATAAATAATTTTTTTCAAATTACTTTTGTGTACGCTATTTTTGTTAAATTTTACGTTTTACATCGTAACAACAACTTACTTTTACACGTAAAAGTAATTTGTTGTTACGATGAAGTTTTATTTTACTTTGTAAAGTAGTAATGAAGCAAAAAAGCAACAAATTTGTTAGACTATTTTCACTTTACTCTTTAAATTAAGCTGAAATGCGCAATAAATTTGTTAGATAGATTTTTTCTTCAAGAATATCAAACAGCAAATATGTCAGACATAAATTTATGTCAAAATATGTCCGTATAAAATATGTCTGACATATTTTATGTCAGCAGAAAACAATTCAGACATAAAATTATGTCAAAATGTGTCCATAGAAAATATGTCTGACATATTTTATGTCAGTAGAAAATAATTCAAACATAAAATTATGTCAAAATATGTCCATAGAAAATATGTCTGACATATTTTATGTCAGCAGAAAATAATTCAGACATAAAATTATGTCAAAATATGTCCATAGAAAATATGTCTGACATATTTTATGTCAGCAGAAAATAATTCAGACATAAAATTAATTCAAAATATGTCAATAGAAAATATGTCTGACATATTTTATGTCAGCAGAAAATAATTCAGACATAAAAATATGTCAAAATATGTCCATAGAAAATATGTCTGATATATTTTATGTCAGCAGAAAATAATTCAGACATAAAATTATGTCAAAATATGTCGACAGAAAATATGTCTGACATATTTTATGTCAACAGAAAATAATTTAGACATAAAATTATGTCAAAATATGTCGATAGAAAATATGTTGGACATATTTTATGTCAGCAGAAAATATGTCTCAGACATATTTGACAGATAACAACCCTGAACTTGTCGAAATTATGCAATAGTAAAAAGTTAACAATATAAATTCCGCATAAAAGTTTTCTATACTTAAATAAAAATAGTTTATCAGTTAATTTACGCAAAAAAGTTGTATAGAATTCAAATTTAAAAGTCGAAAAAAGTAAAGGAGTGGTTCAGATAAATCTTCACATTCTATCGTTGTTTGAACAGTTTTTAAACACAACAGGTTATTAGCATTTTTATTATCAATTCTTAACAACTTTTTGGTTCTTATTCATCCACTTCTTCGCGTGAACTCTTTTATTACCACTTCTTCACGTGATACAATCTTTCTTAATGCTTCAATAACCACTTCTTCACGTGATACAATCTTTCTTAATGCTTTAATAACCACTTCTTCACGTGATACAATCTTTCTTAATGCTTTAATAACCACTTCTTCACGTGATACAATCTTTCTTAATGCTTTAATAACCACTTCTTCACGTGATACAATCTTTCTTAATGCTTTAATAACCACTTCTTCACGTGATACAATCTTTCTTAATGCTTTAATAACCACTTCTTCACGTGATACAATCTTTCTTAATGCTTTAATAACCACTTCTTCACGTGATACAATCTTTCTTAATGCTTTAATAACCACTTCTTCACGTGATACAATCTTTCTTAATGCTTTAATAACCACTTCTTCACGTGATACAATCTTTCTTAATGCTTTAATAACCACTTCTTCACGTGATACAATCTTTCTTAATGCTTTAATAACCACTTCTTCACGTGATACAATCTTTCTTAATGCTTTAATAACCACTTCTTCACGTGATACAATCTTTCTTAATGCTTTAATAACCACTTCTTCACGTGATACAATCTTTCTTAATGCTTTAATAACCACTTCTTCACGTGATACAATCTTTCTTAATGCTTTAATAACCACTTCTTCACGTGATACAATCTTTCTTAATGCTTTAATAACCACTTCTTCACGTGATACAATCTTTCTTAACTCTTTTATAAACACTTTTTTACATGATACAATCTTTCTATCTCTCGTACAGCTAACCTTACACACTAAAAAAAAAGGTAGAAATTTCAACCTTAGGGTAGGATATGTGATATACCCTTAGTAAGGTATAATGTTCTACCTTTTAGGGTAGAAAATTATATTAAAAACAACTATTTGTCATACAATTTTCTAACTTAAAGGTATAATTTTCTACCTTATAAGGTAGAAAATTATACCTTACTAAGGGTATATCACATATCCTACCTTAACTAAAAATTTCTACCTTTAATTTTTAGTGTGTACCAACTTCTTGCATAACCTAACTGAACAACAGTAACGAATTTAGGGATAGGGTGGGGTTTTTTTATGTTTATTATGTTAAATTTACAAACCAAGTTTAGAAAAACTTAAAAAAGATTTTCAATTACTGTTTCAGTTAGGGTCATGGCACCACCTACCGCGACTTTAAGAAAACTTTTAACTTCAAAACTTCTTAACTCCAAAACCATAATAGATTTTTATTTAGGGTTTTTGAATTAATATTTTATACTCAATTATTAACTAAATTATATAATTCGAATTTGAGTAAAGTTATTTTTTTAATGTTATTTTTAATTTTTTGTAAGACCTAGTACGTTTCTTTACCTACCGCGATAAAGCACCACCTACCGTAATCGATTCTCCACCTACCGCGTATGAAAAAAATCGTACATTTTAATTTTACTTCTATATATTTAAATCGAGAAACAAATACATAAATTTAATATGATTACAAAACAAAGAAGACATTGGTTATAAAATTATTCACCAAAGCTTTTTTCTGAATTTAAACTTTTTTTCTTTTTAAATTTTTTTTTTTAATGTTTTTTTTTTTGTCTTTTATTTTAATTTTCTTTTGTTACAGCTTGTTTTCTTTTAGACTTTTCTTGTTTTTATTTTTCTTTCAATTCTTTTTTTTCAGCTTTATTTTTACGTTCAATTTTTTTGATATCTTCTTTTCCTTTGCATTTTCTTTAGTTATCTGAATCTCTAACCATTTGGATGAAGTTACAACGCTCGGTAATCGTTCAACTTGTTTCAGCATTTTTTTCGTGATAGGTTGTTTTGTCCATAAAAGAAAGTCGTGTAATGGGTTTACATCTTTTAATATTTGTTTATTTGAATCTGGTGGATCTGCTGCTTATTTACTTTTACCGGATTCATCAATTGTTACGTTTTTTCCAAATTCGTGGTATCTAGATTATTGCGATTGCAATTGGCTGAAGTAACAGGATGTGAAGAAAAATGCTATCCATCGAGGATAACCTTTAAACTACGATTGGAAAGGAAAGATTCAATAATCTTAAAGATGTTACTAGGTACACCGTAAGAAGAAAACTTATGGAGAAAACCAGCCTGCCAAACTTTATTAAAAGCTTTAAAAATGTCAAGAGCGATAGCCTTAACCTCTCTACCTCTATCTAATGCACAAAAAACCTATTGGTTATTACTATTAGCAAATCAGCTGTAGAACAAGAAGATCGAGGTCCATATTGATGATCAGAAAGTAAGTTATTGAATTCAAGATGAGAGATCAAGTGTTTGTTAGTTAAAGATACAAAAACCTTGCTTATTATAGGAAGAAGACTAATGGGACGATAGTTAGACGAGTCAGATCACTCTCCAGAATTTTTGAAAATAGGGTATATAACAGATGCCGCTTTCCAGCAGGCTGGAAAATAAGACTCTGATTCTGAGCCATACAAGAGAGGTGGAATAACATTTGACCTTATTATTGATACTGTTAAAGATTCTCCAGAAGTCACTAAAGCCTAATTTTTGAGATGAAATACTAGATTTCATGGCCTTAAAATAGCGAGCTTTGGCTTTAGATAAAACCTTTTTACAATAGTTTCTAGCAATAGTAAAGAAACGTCTATTTTCTGAAGAATTGTTTTGCTGATAGATATGAAAGTAATGACTTCGTTTAGAAATTGCAGCAGCAAAATGTGAGGATAACCATGACTAAGTGTAAGGCTTGACTTAGAATCGTCTAGAGAGAATAAAAGATTTCATGCCAGCCTTAATCCAAGAAGTTATGTAAGAAGCATATTTGACAACTGGAAGACAAAAGATTTCTACCCAAGGGCCATCACAAAGAAAATCACGGAAAAAGTCCCCGTTATCTATAATATATTTTGTTTTATGATTTACTTTGTTTATCGGGCCGATATCGGTACAAAAGGATGATGAAATTCTATAACCTAGTTATAATGTGGAAATTGTGCAAACTGTGGAACTGTAATATTATTGCAGCAATAACAGAAGAAAAAATCAAAAAAACCCTGCTTGATCCGGTTTAAAAATATAATCCAAAATGAACTTTTATCTTCGGTTAGACATCTTAAAAATGGCAGCAAATTTGTATGATAAAAAAGTAAGACATGTTAAAAATGAAGAAAATAACTAAGAAAAAAAACAAGTGTCTTGTAAAAAAATATTAAATTGAAAATGTGAAAAAACAAAACAAAAAACAAACAAACAAAAAGTTTTGTACCAAATGTTGAGTTTGAATTTGAGATACATTTAAGTGTTGACGATAAGATGGATTGGGACTTAGATAATCATGATGAATATTCCTTCCTTTTAAATTATGTACATAAAAATAATTAACAAAAAGAATATAAATGCACTGCTTTTTAATTGAAACTCCGAGTATATTATAAATCCGTCACCATTTTAAATTTTATGACAATGTGTTAACGTTGATGCGATAAGCACAATAAGACGGGAAAAGTGTGTTTTTAAAGATTGATTAAAATTAGTACATAAATGATTTCAGTTTCAGAGTAAAAACAATTTTAAACAAAGCTTTTTAGGGCTTTTTTTTTTCCCAGGTCTCCGCCATCCCAAATTTTTGCAAGGCCTCCTCCTTTGGCATAGGTATAAACATACTTAAGTTTAAAGTTTGCACAATGTGTGAAAGTGTTCTATCTGAAACATCAAGAAATCCTGCGGGCGCTTATGCTAACAAGTGAAAGTAGGATTGAAAAACTGACAAAACTTATTAAATGACACTTGCGTATTAAAATGATAATAATTGTTATTAACTTTTCAAGAAATTAAATAATTGTTTAATTTGAAAAGTTGATAATATTTATTAACCTAAACTCTTTGGATTCTTTTGAGCGTCTCTTAAAGATGTCTTTTAAAATTTAAGTGATACGGTTTAATCGGGAATTACTTCCATCAAAAATTTATGCGTGCATAATTTTTGCGGAATGGCTGCTCCAAAAAAAAACTATTTATTTGGCATTATTTTCTGCACATATATATTTCTAACTGCATTTTTTGGCTCTATATTTATAATGGGCCCTTTTATACCTTTGATGCTTATAAATATGAAATGGTTTCGTACATATATGGACTTTGCTATTAACATTTGGCTAATATTACCTGGGGTAGCTATTTTTACTTTCTTTTTTTTTTACTGATTTTTATATTTATGTATTTGTAAAATAACAATATTTTTTTAATTTACTTATCTTGGTAATCTTGATGATGATTTAACATGATTTAAACAGGCTCTATTTGGTATGAATATTTTGTATTTTTATTTAAATTTCTTTTATTTCTATTTAAAATGTTTTTGAGTTTTCTAGTTGATATTTTTAGGAATATTAGCTGTATTTTTGAAAAATGTATAACATGTTTAAATAAATATTTTGATTACGTAACTTGTGTGACAGTTGCACAGATGACTATCGCCACCACTAATATATTTTATTGCACATAGTTATGATAGTTGTTAAGTTAACTACAATAGTAATTGAATTAATGTATTCAATAATTTGTCAACAGAAAAATAAATACAATTAGTAGATCCAATATCTAGGCCCAGTTTTTTGTTTATTATTAAAAAAATGATTTATGATTTGCTTTACTCTATTCAAAGTCTACTCTACTCAAAAATATGTTAGCATTTGACTACTTAGAGAGGTCTATTCTAAAGTTCCTTATTCTCTTGCACCACTGCTAACACAAAACAGCCCTAAACCATTAAAGTTCAGAGTGTTGAACTATTTTTTTGTGTGTTAACAGGATTAAATCTTTCAAAATTACAAGATCGGCGAACATGGATTTTGCCCTTCCTTATGATGAAGCTGCTAGCTTTCTACATGCTGATACCTAAATCACTTTAATCTTTTCTAACAAATGTTGTTTAATACAATGTTTTTTTCTAATCTGTCTAAGATAATGCCTTCTTTTTTTGTCTCACTAGAGTCACACCACACATCCATCTGATCAACTTCTCTTTTGGCAAATACTACATCATATGAATACAAAAGTTTATATAAATATGAAAGAATACTGTATGCCAGCATCTAAAATATGTATGTATAAAGCGCATCTTGGAAGCTTTTATTCCTTTTCTTCAATTTTAATTCAAGCCTCATTCTACTCCACATTTTTTACCATCTTGAGCAGTTACTTTATTAAACATTAATCATTTTCTTTTTTACAAGAGTATCTCTCTTTAGAACAAATGTCATTTTATTATTGCAAGAAGCCAATGTAAAAAGTCTGTCTTGATGTTAAGCTCTGCTATTTTCCGTTTACTAAATCTTGTATCTTATCTCAGATGTTGGTTCTAGAGACTTTTGGTAATTTTTCAACAGTATCATTTACTAAAGTAAGTCTAACATTTAATCACTCATTCATGGGTCTGATCTTTTTACCTCTACCTAGAATAAAGCAGAGTTTTTGCAAAGAAATCTTTGATTTGACAAGAAATCTTTAATTTGACTCTTGAATTTGACAAGAAATCTCTAGTTTGACTCTTCTTTTGCAAAGAAATCTTTGATTTGCAAAGAAATCTCTAATTTGACTCTTGAATCTAATGGCCATACTCTTCCTGCCAGATTAACCCATTGTTAAACATCCAGACCACTCTGGCTTCCAATGCTAAAGTTAATTCTCAATTAAACACTTCTAAAGTTTGTGCTTCAGACAAGATTTCCATCATAGTTTAAAAAAAATTGTTCTCCAGTACTCTCTTTAATTTTTACTAAACTTTAAAAAAGTGCTAAATAAGTTGTTCCAATTTTTCAAAACTCTAGAAAACACTTTGACCTCTCCAACTATCCTACAATTAGTCTTTACTCTGTTATTACTTTCTATATATAAAGGTTTTGAGATTATTCAATTATTTCTTTTTAGCTGCAGCATTAAAGTTATTCTTGTAGGCCTACACTCTTCTTGATTTTGAGTAACTTTAAGGGTACCACAATGTAGTGTCTTTGCTCCTCTATTGTTTCTTATCTACAATAACTAATTTCATTAAAATTTTACATCTAAAGTGGCTCTATTTGCTAGCGACTCAACTTTATACTCTTATCTTGACATAAAATCTTCACTTTTTAATTGCTTTGAACAAGCAGACAATTTCTAATCTCTCTTCTGTAACAGTCTAAGGCTTGCAGTAGCTTATGGATTTAAATTCTGGACTTAAAATCCACATTTTTTGTAAGACGAAAAATTATTGCAATATTGCTGGCTTTCCTATATTGACAAATAACAACCCACTTACTCTCAGATAAAGTCTAAAAGCGCATTCTAAATATAATTAGACCTGCTTTTTCTGCCAAGGTTGAGACACTCTCCCATTGTTGTAAGGTTGCATTTCCTTTTTTTTACAAATACTATAATAGTCAAACAAGCTATCTCTATTGCAATAAACAAGTTGCATCCTTTTCTGTCCCTTCATGCTATAAAAACTTTTATTAATCCAGTTTTTTTCCTTGCACATCAAAAAAACTTTTTAACTCTTACCCACCTTCATGTTTTCCTTTTTTATACAACCTACAACTTTTTAAGGCTTCAGTCAACGGTTTCTTTTAACTTTTATTTTAACTTATTCTCTATTTTAAAGTAACTCATAACTTAATAGTGGTTGCTTGCAATCTTGTTGGAAGTAAATTAGAGTTTAAAAAAATATAAATATATGCCAGGATTTAATAAATAGTAAATGAGAGCATAAAATTATAATATATAAACTATTATAATTTTTTTCCTAGCCCCGGCTATCAACCCTTATTAAATCTTTTAAATTTGTCAGGGTAGGGTCCGGGGCTGGGGCCGGGTTTACAAAAAGTCTTATTTTTAGCCGGGGACAGGGCCGGGCCCTGGCCACTTACTAAGTGCAGTCTCACTTGTTGTTTAGTAGATCAGTATGGTTTTTTTCTTAATCGTCCAGCATTTAGCCATGGATTTTTAGTTACCTCTTTCTTTCATATTTTTTACTGGTCTTTTAGGCCTACCAAATATGATTTTATGGCTTGGAAGAGATCTTGTCTCTTGACTGCAGTAAAGGCCTACTTATTGTCCTTCTACATAACATTTATAGGCTCATTTTCTACTGCCAGAATCATAGCTTTTTTATTTAAAGAGAGATTTTCCCTATTATATTGGATAATTTTTAAAATCACAGGAGTTAAACAATCAAAGTGCTGAAAAAATTGCAAGTTTTGCTAGT
Source organism: Hydra vulgaris (assembly GCF_038396675.1). Taxonomy (NCBI): domain Eukaryota; kingdom Metazoa; phylum Cnidaria; class Hydrozoa; order Anthoathecata; family Hydridae; genus Hydra; species Hydra vulgaris. The sequence continues at coordinate 56,264,009 of NC_088928.1, forward strand.
CAGCTGGAAAGCAGCAACATTTGGGCTTGGAATTATGTAACGCGCTACTTGATTGTTAAATTTGCATATGAATGATTCAAACAGAACTGGCAGAGGTAAGATGACTCGATTTTGTACGTAAGTAAGGTCAAAAATCGAATTTTATTATGCAAGTTTTTTCATTTGGAAAATAATGCAATAGGACAAGGTTTTTTGTGCCGTAGTTTTATGTAATTACCAATTTTTATTTTTTTTAAATTTCATGTAATGACAGGTTGAACTTGATTTATCTTCTTGTATTATCTGCTTTTATAAGAAACTTTTTAAGTTAAACCTTTAAAAGTCTTTTAAATTCTTAATTAAAGTGGCTCTATTTGTTGATGACTCAACTTTGTACTCTTGTTGTAACAAAAAGTCTTCTCTCTTTGATTAGTTAGAACAGGCAACCAATCATGAATCTGATCTCCCTTCTGTAACAGATGGGGCTTGCAATTGCTTGTAAATTTTAACTCTAACAAAACTCAGTTAGTTACTGCAAACAACTGCCCAATACTGTTGACATGTCTATATTAATGAATGGCAACCCTCTTACTGAGTCCTATTTTTTATGTCTTCTTATATTATCATTCACTACAGATCTCTCATGGAAACCATATACACAATCAGTTGTAAAGCCAGCATCTGCTAAATTAGTATCTGCTAAGGTTGCTACTCTTTATCGTGATTGCTTTTATCTTACTCCTGATTCCATTCTCTTCCTCTACAAATCTCTTATTAAATTTTCTATTTTCTACTATCATGGTTGCTACTCAAAAAAGCTATCATCTCTAGTTCCATCAACCAAAACTCATTATTCAGCAACCAAAACTCATTATTCTCACTTGACTCATTATTCAGCAAAGTCACATGCTTTTACTGTATTCATAGATCATCCAGTATAATAATAATAATAATAATAATAATAATAATAATAATAATAATAATAATAATAATAATAATAATAATAATAATAATTATAATAATAATAATACTGTATTCATAGATCATACCTCTACAAATCTCTAATCTGTTCCTGTATGGAATACTGTTTTCATATTGGTTGGTTCTTCTAATGATGCTCTTTATTTTCTAGATAAGGTCTAAAAATGCATTGTAAACATAGTTGAACCTGCTTTATTTGGAGAGCTTGAGCCCCACTCCCATCATGGTAAAGTTGAATCTCTTTCACTTTTTTGTACAAATACTTTCATCGTTGCTGCTATCATCTCTAGTTCCATCAACTAAAATTTATTCTCCCTTGACTCGTCATTCAGCAATTCTCATTCTGTTACTGTATCTGTCCCTATATGCTCTATAAGCTTTTATTCATCTAGTTTTTCCACGACACTTCGACTTTTTGGAACTCTTTTCATGTTTTCCTGACTTTTACAACCTAAAACTTTTCAAGTCTTCTGTTAACCGTTTCCTTGCTCTTTAACTCTATTCTTTTTTTTCTAGAAACTCCCAAATTAATAGTGGTTGCTTGCAGTCTTGTTGGGAGTGAATCACAATAAAAAAAACTAACTAAAAACCAAGTTAAAACAACTTCAGTAGCAACCCATCTAAAAGGCATTTCCTTTTTTTCATTTTTAATACTTACAATACTACCATGTATTACTAAGTTTCTTTTTTTTTTCTTCCTTAGCTTTTGGTATGGACCTATTTTATGGTCGGGCATAACAACTATAAAAAAAATATAAAAAAATTAATTAAAAAAAAAAAAAATTATTAAAAAAAATTAAGTTTTAAAATGAGCTTATAATTTAAAAAATTGATATTACTATCTCCAAGTGAAATAATGATCAAACTAAGAATTTAAATTCAAAATTGAAAGTTAAGGTTTTCTAAATTAAAAATAATTGAGTCTTTTTGATTCATAAATGCGGAATGTTTTTGTTTCACTTGAGAAAACATGTTAATAATAGTTAACATGTTAGTTAGGTAGAAAATATTTACCCAATAATGCCAGGAATTTCAATTTTTCTCTCTTTGTATATATTCATTAAACACATGGCAGTTAAAGGCATTTGATGCATAATTAAATGCAGACGTTTTTGCTTGTCTTTGTCAGAAAATAATCTTTCTGTTTCACCAGATGTCACTAAAAGAATACGCAAACTGATTAAAAATTTGCAAATATTTGAGATCTTTTTCTGCCTAAGTGAGAGTCTTGCTTAATTCTTGTAATACCTCATTTTCTTACATGTTTGAAAAAATATTTTTTTAATTTAAGTGCACTTTAACACTTCATCACAGATGATATCTCATCTAGTAACTAAGATTAGTGAAGGTTTTATCAGCTGAAACCTTTTTGAATTTGAATAACAGTAAATAAATGTTTAAAAGCATGCTGTCATTGTGTACAAATTGTGTGACAAACCTCATTTGTAAATGATTGAGCAGAGGAATTACTACTGCTTCTATTGTTTCTGCTTCTTTTGTCACTATTGTCACTAGCACTTTTTTGGCAGTTTTAGATGGATCTAGCAGATATAGACCTGGTACTATAAAATCAGATTCTACATTTTTTATGTTCACTTTCAGCTGGGTTAGTCTCAGCAAAGTTGGAAAATATTTTTTTTTACCAATATATTACAAGCCTCTTAAAAGAAATAGCACCAAATGTCTCTCAAAATTATCTACCTTCTTTAAAGAAGCTGACATCTCAAGATTTAAAATCTTGACTGCTATTTGGGAGAAAAATGAATAAAATCTAAGTTACAGAAAGTTATCAATAAGCTTGAATGAAAGAAAAATATTTTAAGTATAGTTTTAAAATAAAGACAGTTATATTTACAAAAGGCAGTTACAAAATACAATTAACATTACTTAAAATATTAAATATTCACTGTACAGCAATTACTTTTAGTTTATTTAGTGTAGTAGCTTTTGTTGAAAACATTTAACGTGCCACACATTCCAATTTGAATAAAAAATGGCCTCAAACAAAATGTGTTAAGAACTCTATTTTAAATATGAAAGTATAAAAAAATTACATTCTTACTATGGTTTATAAGTAAAGTTTTTTTTTTTTTTAATAACAAACTAAAGAAATAAATTTATTTCAATATTGTTTATATATGTTTGGATTTAATTTAAATCTAACTGAGTTATTTATTTTTAGATGATGAAAATGTTAATATTTCCTCTCCAAACACAGCAGTGATTACATGTTTTTCATCAAACCATATGGAAAGCTAATATGAGAATAATTTATTCATTAATATTTCTGATATAGAAATATTAATGAATATAAATATAAAATATAAATGATATATAATAGAACCTTAGGAGAGTTAGTTATTTGACTAATATATTTATCAATAACTTCATTGAGAAAATTCTATCATACAAATGTCATTATAATAGAAATATTGCCAACTTGTAATTTGAAATTCTGTATTAAAAATTAAAAAAAGTTTGCAAGAATGAGCAAGTTATTATTTGTTTAAACTTTATTGTTTATTTTTATAAAGATTTTTAATACTCTCTAACCTATTTTTATATTTGGCTCAAAAATGATTTATGTAAAACATGTGATAAAATATGAAAAATCGTAAACTAGTGAAACTAAAGTTAAACCTTTAGAAGCAACCACTATCAAGTTATGAGTTACTAAAAAACAAAGTATAGGGTTAAAGAGAAAGTAAATGGTTAACTGAAGACTTAAAAAACTGTAGGTTGTATAAGTCAGGAAAACATGAAGATGGGTGAGAGTTTTGAGATTTTGGTGATGTGAGAAGAAGTAAACTAGATGAATAAAAAATTTTACAGCTTGGAGGGACAGATACAGTAAAATGGTGTGACTTTTCTGAATGACAAACCAAGCGAGAATAAATTTGGTTGATCAAACTACGATAGTTCACTTGGGCAGCAACCATGATAGTATTTTTATAAAAAAGAAGAAGATTCAATCTTACAATGATGGAAAAGTGGCTCAAGCTTGGCAGATAAAGCAGGTCCAACTGCATTTACAATTCGTTTTATTCTAGAGTTTTTAAATATTGGAACCACTTATTTAGCACATAATAATAGTTTAGCCAGAATGGAAATGAATTCTAGGTGAAAAAAGGCGAAAAAAAAGTTAACAGTTTAATATAGCAACTGCATGAAAAGGTGAAAAATGTCGAGTAGAATGAGACTTGAATATCTCTATAAAATATTACAAATTTTTACAAAATTTTTGCCTAATGTAAATATATATATTTTTTTTCAAATTAATTTTCTCTGCCAATTCCAAAAAATGTTAAATTTTTTTTCTCTATTTCTGACTGTTTTAGAGTTACAATGATTTTAGCGCTAAAAGACAACATAATTGTCAGCGTCTCACAAAACATTTCATGGGAATTTGTTAGTGTGCTTCTCTTGCAGTCTAGGCTTAGATAAGAAAAGAAATTTAATGGGTTGCAAGACACATAATAATACACATATTGTAGACAGAAAAATACGTCATTAGCAGCTACTTTAAATACCAGTTTTTCTGTTGCATGTTCATAAAAATCTTTGATAAAACCAGGGATTTGGATTCCCAAAAGAACTCTGGCTTTAAATCTATTTTCCTGGTGTTTCCTTTATATCTATGTTCCTGGTCTCTGGTTTCCAGAAGCTCTGAACATGACTTATGATCTGCTATATAAAAAAAAAATCATGAAATTTAATGACTTAAAACATTGTTTTCAAGCCCAGAGTCCTGGAGTGCCAGAGTCTTTGCTGCCATTATACTAAAGGACTCCAGGTTCCAAAAGTGATTTTTCCTTTAACCTAAAAGTCTTAATTTTTTTACCAATTGAAGTCCATAAGCGTTTTTTATATTATTAGAGCTCCTGGATGCCAAAAACTAGGATGAAGTAATCTTTTTGTGACATTTAAATCCTTTGATGGGGAGTCCCAAAAAGGACTCCCCAGGGATGGGGAGTCCTTTTTGGGACTCCCCATCCCTGCATAAAACATAAAAAATATTTTGCATGCCTGTTATCAAATCTGCATTTAAAGTTTGTGCTCAAGACCAAAGTATTTTTTTTTTTATGGTTACTATTTTTTAATCTAATCACTATTAAGTTAAGAGTTACTAAAAAACAAAGAATAGAATTAAAGAGCAAGAAAACTGTTGACAAAAGACTTGAATGTTGTAGGTTGTATGTCAGAAAAACATGAAGATGAGAGAGAGTTCCAAAGAATTAAGGTGCGGGGATAAAGTAATTTGTTTTAAAAGCATCTTTTTTTAAAATCTCATTTAAAAACATATTTTTTAAAAACGTCTCGAAATCATAATTATCTCATTTAAAAACATCTCTAAAAATCTAATACGCATGGTGAGAGATTTCATCAGAACATGGAAAGTGAGTGTCAAGGACAATGGGATACTGCTATGATAGGAGATTATAAATGGTCTCTAGTCAGAAAAGATAAAAATATGCACTCAAGAAAATTGCGATCATTGAAGCATTTCTAATCTTGTGGAAAAAGCTTATAGTAAAGATTTGTGTTTTACATTTAAGAATATTTTTGGAAAGAATTTTATTGCTTCTTTTTACTTTAACTAATAATCGTACTTCCTAAATACCTTTTAATATATGAAAAAGTGCTATATGCTACATAATTATCCTTACCTTATTAGAATAGACGGATACATACATGCTGAGAAATATTAAGCTTAAATCAAGAAAATATGAAATTAAGCATAAATAAAAAACTATCAATGTTACATCAAAAAGAGTGTGATTTAAATTCAGTGGCAAAAAATAAACATTGAAAAATCTCAGAGCTTTGTTACATTGTGCTACTATTTAATACTGGCTTTCCACTTAAACTTATTTTCATGAAGTTTTACACACCAATAAAGTAAAATAACACAATAAATGGTTGCTCCAAAATAGCATACAGAGTATTAAGCACTTGTTTTTACAAACTAGTGTTTAATACACCCTTGATTAAAAATTTAACAACCATTTAAAGTTATGTAATGATTTTGATTATCTCTGATAATCAATTTTTGAGTGCATTTCATGCACTTAGAAATTGCAACTGATTAAAAAAAGTCCTCCATTTAAAATGAATTGTATTTTACATGTTTAGAATTATTTTATGGAACAAAAGTTGTTATTACTGGGGATCAAGTAGATTCTAGCAAAAGTGCATTAATTGTTATGAATCATCGGTGCAGACTAGATTGGATGTTTTATTGGATGGTGCATTTGCGAACTGGTAGATTGGGAAATGAAAAAATTATCATGAGAGGTGACTTGAAAAACATGGTTGGATTTGGTAATTTTTTTTCAATCTGTTATTATTTTTTTAATCTTTTTATTATCCAACTCCCCAAGATCGAGAGGGCCACTACAGTTAAGGCAGCTACTTAATTGTGGTTACAACCTTTATTGTGGTTACAACTGAAATTTGGCACATAGAGACATAAGTTAGGTAAAAATTTATTGACATAAGTTAGGTAAAACTGTATAAAAAAAATTAGTATAGTTCGTATCTGTTTAAGATTCACAGAAACTTGATTTTTGTTTGACTGAAAAATGAGCAGAAAATTTTGCTATTAAAAGAGTTTATAACTTGCTGAGTCCCAAACTTAAAGTTTTTTTCTCTCTTAAAATAAGGTGATGTAGTTTATTTTGATATCTATAAAATGCAATTAATAATATTTAAAAAAAGTTAAAGACATGTTGAGTTAAGGAATTATTAATGCTTGATTTGGACAAAAAAATTTGTGATATTTTAAAAATTAGAAACTTTATCTATCAACTTCTTTACCAATCAATCAAATTAGATAGTAAGAATCTAGTAAATTTTTTTTTTCTTGCATATATATTATTTACAACAAAATTAAATGGTATAAGTTGACATTTTTAAAAACAAGTAATCATCTTTAGTAATTTTGTATGTTATACACTCACACTATTAATAAAATGTAAAGAAAAAAAGTTAAAAAAAAAGTATTTATACAATATGCCGGAGTTCAGCAAACTTGAACTTAAATACAAAAATGACTATTCATACTTAAAAGATTTTTTTAAGTCCATATAAAAATACAATTCTTTGTATGTCACACTAAGAGGATATAAAAGTAGTTTTGAGAAAGTCTCGTGAATAACACACATGCATACATAATGTGTTCCTGAAGCACAATTGGTAATGCGCCATTTTGGTTGCAATGTGCAAAATCTTGAAAACCTTAATTTTATTTCAAAGTACTTGGTTTTCAAGATAGCAAGCAGTTTTTTCCTAATTTAGAATTGACATGGCTAAAATACCTTTTTCTAATGCTTAAAGTGAAGTTGGAGTTACATAGTTTGTAACATGTTCTAGAAACTTTTTTATCGATTAGTCAATTTTTTTAGATGTTGCTGATAGACTGTAAGTTGTTAATTAAGAATACTATTAAGTTGTCAAAGAAGTTTACTTTTTCTATATACTTTTTTTCCATAACTTGACTGTTCTTTAAATCATTTTTCAGATTTGTTAAAGGAAGTGGGTACTTTTTTTTTAATAGAGGTTGTTAATGCTGTCAGTTTTCATTTAACTTGTCTGATTATTGACTTATCCAATATTTAACTCTGACATCCAATTTTTGACCTTAATAGGATACAACAGCTGTAAAGTGTAAATCTACACCCACTTTTTTAATGCAGAGTTGATGGTTAATTAACAATATCAAAATATTCATCAGTGAACTTTATAATAAACTTTATGATAAAAAATAAATTTATAATTTATATATGATAAAAAATAAATTTATAAATTAAAAAATAAAAAAATAAATGATTAACTTTATGATAAAAAATAAATTTATCATTTTACTTCCACAGGTCAGACACAACTTTTTTTCAGGTATAAGGTTTAAACCTACAGCTTTTGCTGCTAATACAGTATGCATTGTAATCACATGTAGAGATGCTGAGAAGAAAATGTAATTGTAATAATTAGCTTTTATAACTTGCATTAATTATATAATTACACTGAACAACCAATTTCAATTTTTAAAAAATTATTGAAAGCTTTTTTATAATAATTTGACTGTGCTGATTTCAAATCTGAAATCATTTTAAATCCATCACCCACCATTTTTTTGAAAAAATCATGGTTTTTTTTGTATGACATGTCTAATATAATTCTGTGTATACACATTGGTTGATTCATCTAACTGCTTGTTTTACGCATTGCTTCTTAAGGCTTATATTTGTGGTAGGCATATGGTTGTATTTTTATCTATTTCAATTCCAGAACAAATAATTATTCAGTTGTTTTTTTGCATCATAGAGACTACGAAACGGTTTTCACATGTTTTTGATAAATTTTTTATTTTCTTAACCTAATGAACTTTTTTTATCATTCATTTATTATTTGAATGTTTGTAAATAAACAGCCCTTCAGCTCTAAAATATTAAGAGCATTGTGTAAAATAAAGGTACATAATTTTTTAAGTGGATACTGTTTTACATTCTAGAACAGTACCCAAGATACTGGATTTCTGTAAATTTTGTGAGAAATAATGTAAAAAAAAAAACTTATTTAGTATATCAGATTTCAAAAAAAAAAAACCTTTCAGTTTTTTTGTATTATGGAGTATGTTAGATATAAATCCCTTTTGTATTTGCGTTTGTTACATATAAATCCTTTTTGTATTAGTGTTTTTCACATATAAATCCATTAATCCGGTCAAAATAGACAAAAAAATAGTGGTAGATTTCCAATAATTCGCATAGAGCTGAAAATTTGTACATACCTTGAGCACATTATTACAAATAGTACTCTATTTGTAATAATGTGCTCAAGGTATGTACAAATTTTCAGCTCTATGCGAATTATTGCGAATTAAAAATCCCCATCAATCCCATATCTGCAAAAAAAGTTATTCAAGGTTTAAGGTATAAAAAAAAGTTTTTTTTTTTTATAAAAAGGAAATGTTTTATAAAAATAGATCAAACAAAAGTGAACAGCATTTAAACGCATTTTTGAATAAACTGTTTCATCGGCTTTTCTTTGAACTTGTATAAGAACAATGAAAAATGCTTTTTTCAAATAATTTTTTCAACTGATTTTTCTCGTCTGACTTCCCAAAATTTTTGGAACAAAGTTACGAATGATGAAATACTTTTAGCGTTGAACGTTCCATTGCAGTTAAGAGTATCGAGCAGTATTTTTTATTATGATTGGAACCGTTTAATACTTTTGTTAAAATGTCGCAACTATGTTTTATATGTAGTAAACTTTTAATAGCAAGTGAAACTGTTGTTGTTGATCGTGGAATAAAGACTTTTATTGATACAAGTGTTAAAAGAAGTGAGGGGTTTTATGAATACCTGAAAGATCTGAAGTCTGTGACGATTCATGTGGTGTAAAAAGTATACTCGGAACAGTACTATTGTTGCATTTAAAAGACAGCAAGATATAGATCAAGTCAGTACATCTCAAAATAGTCCACCTCGTACCAGAGCGCGCGTAAGTGAATCACTTTTTTGTTTGAAAAAATGTTGTTTATTTTGGAGCGATGAAGCAAACGAGGAGGCCAAGAAGAAGAAAGCGAAGAAAGTTCGGCGTAAAATTCATAATGTTGCAACTCTTGAATTTAAAGAATAAATTCTGAAAGTAGCATGGAGTTGTTCTGACGAGGAAGCAAAAAAGGTTACTGCACGCATTGAATATGAATTTGATTTAGTTGCTGCTGAGGCTTAATATCATAATACCTGTTATAATTCTTTCCCGAGACCAACCAATGGGCGTAAAATTGGTCGTCCTCAAGATGAATCTACAAATCTTGCGATGGAAGAAATATTTAAATACATTGAAAATAGCGATGACTGCCAGTTTTCATTAGAAGAACTAAAGAATATTTGCAAAAATCCACATTTAGATAACAGAACAATTAAGACATGATTAAAGTTGAAGTTCGGTAACAAAATAAAATTATCACTGAAAAACCGGGAAAATTAATGTTTATCTGTTTTTTTGACAATCATAGCGATATTCTTAACCAAGCTTGGTATGAGAAGAAAAGCCAAAATAAAGAAGAAGAATGATTTCGAATTTTAAAAACTGCAGCAGCAATCATTCAAGACGACATTCAATCATTGGTATTTGATAATACCAATTATCCCTTGCCTAGTCAAATGTTTGAAGATATTAACAGCGATATTCCAGAGTCAATGACTTATTTTTTAGACCAAGTTATTTTGAAAAATAAATGATCTAAATTAGAACATTTAAAATTAGTTTGTACAAGTATCAGCCACAGCATTATGTCTGTTGTTAAGCCTAGGTCTTTTAAATCAAAACTGCAATTGGGTCTCTCAGTATTTTTCAATCGATGGTTTGGTTCCAAACTTCTTATCCAAATCTTTTCGTCTTTTGGTCTATGCGCATTCTACAATGACACTTTGATGTATGAGGCAGCAGCAGTTCTTCACCATCCGCCTTTTTATCTTACCACCACAAAATGGCACATTTGTTCAATACGTTGCAGACAATGCTGGTATAAATGTAAATAGTTTAGATGGTAATAACTCGCTTCACATAATGGATATAATTCAAATTGTTACTCCAAAAGGTTCAGTTTCACAAGAGGATCATACACCACGAATAAAGGAAATCCCTTCTGCAAAAGATATTGCAGCAAACGCTCATGTGCCAATTCAAATCAATCAAAATGATGGTGTAGTCGGTTATAGTAAAATAAGTGTGCAAAATTTAGCTTATGAAAGTGAAGCACCCATATCTTTAATCCAAAAAGTTGAAGGTAAATGCAAGAATTTATCGTTACCCAGTTGGAATGGTTATATCGAATGTTTAACAAGTAGTATTCAGAATTTTTCTAAGTCTAAAATTTTATTCTTACCGTTTATTCACCAACCAGCAAGTAACTCCAGTACTATATACACGACTTTACTTTGTGCTTTAGTAAATGCGAAACATTACGGCCACAAAGTATGCATTATTACTTTCGATCAACCTCTGTATGCAAAAGCTCAAGAAACTGTATCTGCAGCACCTGATGGATCTGAATTATCAAAGATCATAATAAGACTTGGAGGATTTCATTTACTAATGTCATTTTTTGGATCAATTGGTTATATTATGCAAGGAAGTGGCATACAAGAGGCACTTTCGCTGCTAGAGCCCATAGATTACTTCAGCTTACTTTAACTATAATAATTTCAAAAGATCTTGCTATTGAAGAGATAGTAGCAAATCTTGATAATACTATTACAAACGTTATAAATAACAACGTTTCATATAGTGATATTGAAAGTGGCAATGATAATGAAATGTGCAATGCATTACTTTATAAGTTCGATGAAAAACTAAAAGAATTTGAAAAACGAGGACCTACATCAAAACTATGGATACAAAATCTTAATATGGTGTCGATTGCAAAAGAGTTTATCAGAGCTGAACGCATGGGAGATTGGCAAGGTTATTTGAACAGCATTAAAGAAATGCTTCCTTATTTCCACGCATCAGGACATTTTCCTTATGCTAAGTCTGCGCACTTATATCTACAGGATATGCTACAATTAGAAAAGTTAATGAACCAAAGTGTTTATCAACGGTTTATTGAAGGATTTTTCACTGTTAGACGTTCTGATAAACTCAATTGTGGTACTTCAACGGATATGGTGATTGAGCAATCAATGATGAAATCAATTTAGACATATGGAGGTATTTCTCAAGAAAGAAGTACAAAAGAGAATGGGTTTATGGCATGCATGCAATGAACACTGTATGTGAAGGATTAGAAGATCTTGCTGATATTAAAACGTATGCAACAGATCAGCATGTAGATGCAAGTGGTTCATAAATAAAGAAAGATGATAAAGATATTGAAAAACTTCAGCAGTGGTTTTTATCACATGATCCTTTTCCTAAAATTAAAGAAATCATTTCAATTGCGAGTGGAATTGATGGTGATATTAAAATCAACTGTCATAAAGCTCATGAAGTTGGGATTGTTGCTATGTCTAAAATGACAGGTGAAACATTTAATATCAAATTAAAACGCGCTGATAAAGTTCTTCCTCTTCTAACCATGAGTAGCACCATAAAAGTTGATGATATGAAATATCCTGTAGATCCAGTATTACTATTTCAAAGTATGGGTATTAGTAAGACATTTGAGGATGAAATAGAAAAATTTTTTGAGTAAGAATTAGCGCCCTATCCTTTATCAATGTTCAATGATACTGGAATGCGTAAAACACAGAAATCAGCTATTTACAATTGCTTTGAATCAATGGAAATTAAATGACAACACAAATGCTAGTTACATCATTGATGGAGGGTATTTATTACACCGCGTTGTGTGGGATCAAGAAGCAACCTTTAACGTTACTTTTGATAAATAGTGAAGCAAGCGGATAATGACGCTGATGTCCTTATAATTGAAACAGCCATAGAACAATCCAATGTAACAAAAAATTATATCGTTGTCGGTGAAGATGTTGACTTATTAGTATTACTGACTGCACGAACTCCAATTATTAAATAAGATTATTTAATAGTTGGAGTTCCGGGTTTTAAAAAGTAAATAAGGTTATTTACTTTTTAAAACCCCGGAAAGCTCATCAACCAACAGAAATATATTCATTAAAAAGTTTATCTGCTTATCCAAAATGTCAAAATCATATCTTATTTTTACATGCAATTACTGGCTGCGATACTACATCAGCATTTTTCTGAAAGGGTAAAACAACTGCATTTAAATTATTTGAAAAACGTGATTTAACTAATTGCGCCAAAGTGTTTTAAAAGATAGACTCTCCACCACAACACATTGTTACAAACGGGATTTGTTTTCTTCTTGGTCTATATGGAAATTAATAAAATTGATTGCTTAGACAAGTATAGATACCTAACTTTTGTAAAAAACATCCGGAACAATAAAAGAGTGCAGTTATCTTGTCTTCCTCCAACATCTGCTTCTTCAAGTCAATACTTGTATCGAGTATATTATCAAGTTCAAGTATGGCTAGGCAGTCAACTGGACCAATCTGACTAGGGTTAGAAATTAGTAGATAATACATTAGAGCCAATTGACACTTTACTTCCACCAGCTCGGGAAAGACTTCTCAACACCATCTTCTGCAATTACAAAAAGGGTTGTAGTGCAAAATGTAGTTGTAAAAAAGTCAGGTTATTATGTTCATCGGTGTGTACTAATTGCCGAGACCAGTCTTGCTCCAATGTTGAATCAAATTCAATAAATGATGATTTTGATGATATCAATGAGGAGACAATTGATGTATCTTTTTCACATATCCAGCTTGAAAAAGAAGATGACTATGAAGAATAAGAAAGCGAAGAAAATGCTAATAAATAATATATCACAATAATACGAATATATAATACATAATATGCATTTAATAATAAATAATATATGCAAATAATATGTATAAATTATTTATATGTATATTAATTTTGTAATATTTATATTATATTATATGAATATTAATTTTGTAATTTCACAAGAATCGCAATGTCTTTTCTAGCAATATATTTTATATAAAATCACATTATACTTAATATATTTTCGCTATATATTTTCTCGCAATATATTCTTGCAATATCTTCTCACAATATATTTTTGCAAGCATTGCAATATCTCAGGAATAACAATTCTTATAAAAATGTATAAAGGTAATTTTATTAAATACTTTCATGATGTAATACTTTTGTTTGATCTTTATTATGATAAAACTTATCATTAATTGGAAAAAAATCTATTTTTTTTAACCTTTAACCTTTAATAACTTTTTTTGCAGATATGGGATCGGTGGGGACTTTTAATATTTTATTTGTAATATCCTAAAGGTATGTACCAATTTTCAGCTTTATGCGAATTATTGTAAATTGAAATGTTTATTTTGACCGGATTACATAGAAACATTTGTAAACATGCTAATTAAGTTTAAAAAGATTAAATAAATTTATATAATAAAATAGTTATGTTTTCTTTTTAAAATTTATTTTAGAAACTTGAAAAATTAGGCGTAATGACATAAATGACATAATTTGTATTTAAGAAATGAATGATGTTTTTTCAAGACTATTGGGTTATAGTGTTTTGTCATATAACACAATGATCTTCAATTTCTTTGTTATTGCAAAACAAAAATCTTTAATTTTATTAGTTTGTTAAAACTTCAAAGAAAACCTTTTATTATTTTACAAGCACATTCTGCGTTTGCAATTTGAGTTTGCAAATTTTCAATTCTATATTATGATTTTTTATTTAAGTGTCAGGCTTCTCAGTTACAAATGACAATTTCTTGATTAAATTTTGTGTTTTTCATTTGAATTCTATGGTTTCTTAATTAAGTTTGTGTTTTTCATTTACATTTACATTTACATCTTATGTTTCTTTATTAAAACATTCATTTTCAAAATTACATCTTAAGTTTCCTAATTACAACTTTCATGTTCACAATTACATCTTTTGTGTTCACAATTTTGAAAATGTGTAGTACTAACAATATTTTACTAATTAGTTTTAATTTTTTCCTCCAAAAATATTTAAATTAAATACAATGAAATGATTTTAATAATGTTTTTTAATTTAATTTAAAAGTATATAGTTTTGTGATTGAAGTACTTTAATGTTGTAAGGGATCCATAAAGTATATACCTAGTTAATAGGGTGGTTAGGGTGGTAGGATGGGTCATATTTTTTTAATTTATTGTCACTACTATAAAAAGTTGCTATAATATAAAAATAATAAGAAAATGATGAAAATTTGAGCTTCCTTAAACATCTTAGGGGGGCAACTTTTGTTTAAACTTTTTAAATAAAGCTTTTCTACGTAGTTCAAATTCACCAATAATTCAAATGGAATATTTCAAACTTTATTTAATTAACTGTACCTATATTTGACATTGACCCTATTTCATTTTTACTTTATCACTCACTGTTCTATTGTTTAAGATTGGTGAATTATAATTGTGCGAGTTAGATGTCACGTAAATAAGCGTGTTAAAATTCACTCATTTTTTTAAGATTACTTTTAAGGGTTGTTTTAATGACTATTGTAGGTAAAGAATTGTCATGGGAATTTTAATTTGTATATATATATAAATATATATACATATATATATATATATATATATATATATATATATATATATATATATATATATATATATATATATATAAGATTTTATGTAATGAACGTATTAGAATCAATAACTATCAGATAGTTGGTTTTCAATATATAATCGTGACAATGCAACACTCACAATATTGTGAGTGTTCTGAATGCATATTGCAATATTAATATTGAAATATGCATACTTTAAATATGTTTTGATTGTTAATGTTAAAGTTTAATGCATTATAGAATTGTTAGAATGTTTGTGTATTGATTTGTTGGCACTTGATATTTACGTTCACAAGAGAACATGACATTTCTTAATTCATTTTTTGTAAATGTGGATTTCGAATGATTTTTTATTCTTATTCTTTTTAAATTGCATAACAAACTTGAAGAAAAAATTTATCAAAACCAGAAGTGATGCAAAACACTCAGTAAATTTCCAGAAAGTCAATTGGTGACAAAAGCAAAAGTCTTTAAGCATTATCTATACATCAGGCACGCAAAGACTTTCTCACAATCCTTAGACTCTGAAGAACCATCAATCAGAGACATAAATAAGATAGTAGCTGATGATTTGGTAAACATATGGTCGTGGGCAGGGTCGCCAACGATTTTATATATATTGGTTACTGGTACAAAATGATTGAGGAAATATGTTGATGAAAAGAGATATATTATTCTAAATTTCAGTGCCAACTTGGTTTGTTCAATAAAGTATTTGAAAATTGTCCTTTCAAATGTGTTATTCGTGGTATCAGGGACCGGTCAAACTGCCATTGTTCCATCAAAGTCCCTTTTAAGGAATGGGAGTTATGGCTCGATCAAAAAAGTAATCGTAAAATTTACATTGGCCAGATTGACCAAAAAAAACACAGAACTACTTCAAAAAGCAGAAATTTTGTAAAGAACGGAAAATTTAGTTTGGAATAAAGAATGTCAAAACATACCAAATTTTGTCAATGACAATAACTCTTTCCTGCAAGAGCGATAAAGATAGCAGTTGTTGTGATGATAATGAGGAATATGACGAAGCTACTGATTCAAAAGATGACTCACATAGTGGATCCCAAATATTGATCCCAAATATTGCAATATATTTGAGTACAAAGAACTCTGCCAAATAATGGAACAAACAGGAGTTAGCAACCAAGATGCATGCAAAATTGTTAATGCTTGTTTGAAAGATATATCATTCGATTCACCACAATACATATTAGATCCAGCAAAATTAAGAAGACAAAGAAACCTGTGGCAACAAAAAGATGTCAAAGAACATGCAGAAATAGCCACAGAAATCATTGGAATCGGTTTTGATGGCCGTATAGACAAAACCCTAAAGTTAGTGGAACAAGACGATGGTAAAGTTAGCAAGGCTACTTCCATCCAAGGAGATTATTACGTTATCTGCTCATATCCCAACAGCGTTTACTTTGATCAGATTTGTCCACTAAGTGGTAAAGCAGTTGATGTTAAGAAAGAAATCATTTTCAGTTTTAAATGACAGAAATTCTCTTGTGACTTTATGATGTGATGGAACCAGCGTAAACATGGGCTGAAAAAATGGTATCATTTGTTTACTTGAAACTCGTATTAGCAAACCTCTTCAATGGTGAGTTTGTTTGCTTCATTTGAATGAGCCTCCTCTCAGAGCAATTTTCACTGCACTTGATGGTAGGACATCTGGTCTTATTGTATTCAAAGGCATTCTTGATGAACAACCGTTTTTTTATGTTTATTTTCTACCAATAGTTGACTTTGCCAGTGTAAATGGAGTACTCATTGAAATGTCTGATGACATCATTCATGATTTCAGCAAAGATCAGAAATACTTAAAACATACAATGCTGTTATTCGAGAATTCCAAAATTTGGATGTAGAAACAAAGAAGTATTTCACAAATACTCCTCCCGCAAAATCTCAATCATGCCAGGTGGCTCACATTTGCCAATCGTCTGCTTCGGTTATACATGTCGGCTGTAAAACCCACTGCAAGTCTGATAAAAATTGTTAATTATATCATCAAAGTTTACTGTTTCTGTTGGTTTTTAATCAAGAAAAATTAGAAATGTGTTGAACAGAGCACGGAATTTTTCATGGTTATGAAATGTATTTGTAGTCTTAATCATCCTGATACAATACCAATTGCCTAGAAAATATTGCAAGGAAACTGTTATCTTGCTCATCCTGAAAGTGTTTTGTTGTCAGCCATCAAAGATGAGGACACAAAAAAAGCAGTCGATGCAGCAAAGAAAATCATTGCATGTAAAAGAAAAGAGAATACTGATGGGGTACATGTTTTCTCTCTACAAAAGATTTCTCTCAGTTTCCATGCTTTCTTATATTTAGAAATGATCCACTAGTCAAATGTTGATATCTCTCCTCCTCTGATTTTATCTGAAGTGAACAATGAAGACCTCTAAAGCAATGTTACAAATGGCACTCTTCAATTTTCTGATATTCTTTACCATTTTTAAAATGTTGAACGTCTGGTCAAAGAAGTATCTAGAGTATCCAAGATCATCGCAACCTTGTCAACCATGTCACGGAATTCTTGTTCCACTTCAAACTCGAAACTTAAATATCCAAAATTCGAAAGTAAAAAGGACTTTATATAAGGATTTTGCATTTTCACATTCTTTTTTAGTATACAAATGTAACTTTTATTCTTTACATGGTGTTTTTACTTATTTTCAGGTGATTTTGAGGCAAATAACAGTGGATCTCATACCTATATAAATTAAGCAAAAGTTATCTTAACTATATAAACCTATATAAATTAAGCAAAACTAAATTCAAAAAGGCTAATATTTTTCAGGCAGTCATAATACATGGTATAGCAACTTTTCCCACTAGTAATGATGGAAAAATTAGAAAAATTAAAAATATGACCCGCCCTACTAGTTAAACCACTGATTTAGGACATCATCTCCCTCTTTCACAGCCTGTAATTATTCCAAACATTAAAAAAAACATTTTTTTTTAGTTAATTTGACATTTCTGTTACATAGCATTATTATTGATTTTTTAAACTCGTGAAATTCAATGCTTTTAAAATTCAATGTTAAAAAGCGCGTTTTTAAACCAAATCCCACCTTTTTTTTTTTCTTTCTCATTGTGTTTGTATATTTTTGGGTAACCCCCTCTCTCTCCGCACCTTTACTCTGCATAGGTACTTTATGGAAGACCCCTTATATGACAGTCCCTATTGTTAAACCACTTTTACTAAATAGAATGTTTTGTTTTAAGGTTGGTGTATGCAGAACGTAATGTATTTTTTTTTGCAAAGGCGTTGGGACTTGGATCATATTTACTTGGATCGCATGCTGAATTACTTCATAGATATAAATTATCCTTTACAGTTATTTATCTTCCCTGAAGGAACCAATATGTGTAAGAGAGGAAAAAGCAAAAGTGATAGTTTTGCTGAAAAAAATGGCCTTCCTATTTATCAATATGTTCTTCACCCCCACGTTAAAGGTTTTAATTATTTAGTGCAAAAATTACGTGGCAAGGTTATCGACTCAATTCACGATGTTACCATTGGCTACCCAAAAAATCTGTGCTATGGTGAAAAAGATTTGATAACAGGAAATTTTCCATTAGAGATCCATGTTCATTTTAAAAGCTATAAAATTTCGGATATCCCAATTGACTCTGACTCTCTTGATGAATGGTGTAAAAAAATATGGCTCGAGAAAGAGGAACGTTTAAAGAAATTTTATGAAAATGGAGAGTTTATTGGCGAACCTGTTCATTATAACGATAAAAGTTCATTGTATAAGTATAACTCTATAATGGGCTTGGTAAATTTATTTTGGGCGACATTTCTCCTTACATGCGTTTATTCTTTATGGTGGTGTAGTTTTGCAAGATGGTATTCTGTACTTATGGTAATATTTTATGTATTTGTAAGTTTTTTTGGCGGAGTTGATAAGCTGCAATTGTATCTTCACGATAAAATTAAGAATAAACAAAATCTGCAATAGAATTTGAGAAGAATTATATTTAAAAGTTTTCATTTCAAATTATTTTAATGTATTGAAAGTATATATAGTATGTTTATAAGATTCTAATGGTTAATTGAGTTTAAAAATTGAGGTTTAACGAATCACTGTTTTAAGATTATTTAAATTCCATGATTTCAATGAACAGTTATTTTATGTAAATTACTTATTTAAAATTTTGTCGCATTTTGGTAATGTTTTAATTCCCATTTTTAGCTTTTATTTAGCATTCATTTTTTCCGTTGTATAATTTTTTTATTGTATGATTTTTCTTTAATAAGATATTTTTAAAATTATAAATAATTTTTAAAAATATTTTAATATTTTAAATGCAAAATATGTACGAATTAAAATATTGTCAAAAATGTTATAAGGATCCGTTAAAAAATATATAAAACAAATTAAATTATATCTATTAAAACAAATTAGTGACATAAGTAAAATAAAGATAAGTTAATTGATATTTAACAGATATTTTAAAATACATTATTAACATTACATGTGAAAACCGCAAATTGAATGTCTAGATTTGAAAAAGTAAACCCTACCTTTCGGTGAAGTTAAGGCGATTTTATAATATTATAGCGTCTGTATAATATTTTGCTGACCACGACTTATTTCTATTAAATGATCAGGTCTCTGAATTATGAAAAACCGACTTTTTAATTGACAATTGGTTTAAACAATTACCAGCAGCATATAATTAAAATAATTTAGGCGATAAGCCGTTTCATACATTTAATTGGGATGAGTCTGGTTTGCAATTTGATCAAGACCGAAATTAGGATAGATTAGGGTATTATGCGCAAAAATTTAAATATTTTCAAAAATAATTATGCTGGATCCAAAATTTTTCCTAACAATTAGAACTAATTTGTGAAATATAATGATTGCTTATTTACAAAACTTATCATTGAGAGATAAATTAAATTTTATACCACTTTTTATCGAAACAATACAAAAATTTGTTTCACGCAAAAAAATTAGTTCGTTATTTTTTCAATTTTATTAACTCAAACTTTTAAACGATAAAATTACAAAACATTTGAATTTAAATTAAAAAAAAATATTTAGTATTGTTAAAATATTTAAAAATTTTTACTATGTTTTGTTTTTATTCAAAAAACCACTGCAAATTTAGGATTTTAAAGTAGGTAGTTTCTATGAAAAACACTAGGTAATTGGAGCATACTCATATTACACAAACATGTTATTTTTAAATAAAGTCAAAACTAAATGTTTCTATGCATTGTTTTTCAAACAAAATTGAAACGGATTTCTAGCTAACATATTTCTTTATGAAAAATTAAATTTCATTATTTTAGCATCAAAATTTCGCGCCACAGATTTACTGATGCGTGATGATAATATTTTAACGCAAAAAATTTAATAGCGTTTTAATTAGCAGCCGTAGCGCAGTGGTTAGCGCGCTTGCCTTAGAAGCTTGAGATTCGTGGCTTAACGCCACCTCTGGGTTTTGTAACATCAGTAAGGAAGGACGCGTGAACTTCCTTACAAATGCTCTTCCGCGGTGCTCTGTGATAAGATCGTAAGGACTTCTTGGGACACCTTAAAAATTTGATTAAAAAAAAAGTTTGATGAAAGCCGCTAATTACTGCATATAAATTTACGCTAATTATGCTGATTTCTGTTTTCACCACACAAAGTCGATTCAAAAAATACAAAGCAACTTTAACTTTATTGCTTACATTTTAGAAATTATTTTGTATGCTCATATTTGTAGAAAAAGAACAAAAAATCCTAAAAAGCTAGCACCATTAAATGAAATACACATGACGACAATCTTGACTTGTTGTGACACTTTTGGAAATTACTTACCTCATCAAGTAATTTATAAAGGCCAACATGTAATGAAAGACTAGAGCAATGGTGGTATCGAGAATGATTATTACAACATAGTAGTTCAGGTTGGATGGAATCCGAACATTTTTTGTCATAGTTTAAAACGGTTTCCTTGTTTCACACAAATAAACTTTCAACTTTTAAAATTACATATGAGCTTTTAAACAAAATTTTAGAAAATTATTATTTACTTTGGTGTTTACCGGCTCATACTAACCTTTTTTTGCAGCCATTAGATGTTGGCATTTTTAAAACAGTAAAAGGTGAATGGAAGCGAATAGTGGAAAGTTAATTGACTACAGACCACTTTCAAAGCCTGAAAAATTGACATTGTTTGGCCTTGTTAAAGGATCTCATCTACCAATGCGCGGAGTGGTTTCCAATATACTAGTACGCTTCAACTCAATCGTTAACAAAGTTTTTCTCAAAAAACTTCCATCGGCGCCGTGTTTTAAGCTGTCAAAAACAACAATATTAAAATTTTATTTTATTATTCAACAGTATCTAGTTTTGGAAAATGCAATCAATAGACCAAACACACCGTCAAAAAAGTCAAATCGTGAAGTTTGGGTTAAAAGCTTTGATACTTTGGATTATGCCGTACAACAAGTTGGAAAAGATATAAACAAATCAGTATTAAGTATGCTCAGAGATCAACTGACACCAATTCTATATAAAAAAGTTCAAAAGGTGAGAGAATTAAGCGACCAGCTAATTACAATATAACTTCGTCGGATGCCAAAGCTTTCAATGAAGCTGATCAAGCATAAAAAAAAAAAAAATTAGACAAACAAGTTGCTAAGAAATTGACTAGATAGCAACAAAAAGTCAAAAACCAAAGAATCAATCATAAGATATTTACCTCAAGCTTCAAATAGCATTTCAGTATCTGATGATCGTCTTTATTTATGTTGTAAAAGTCATTTGGTGAACAGCTTAGATAACCAATTGTTTGCATGTGAGCAGTGTTCTAATTGGTCATGCATTGCATGCGTTGTCGATTATCGTCCAACAAAGGAATTTGTTTGTAATGAATGTGAATAAAATAATATATTTTCTTTTTTAACTAAAACAATTCCATTGCATTAGCAGATTAACTTAATTAATTTACTATTAGTATTAATTGTGTGTGTTTTTTTATATTTTATATACATCCGTAATAAGGGACATAGATCCCTAGTTTCGGATAAAAAAAAATAAATAATATGAAAATTTAAATTACAAAAATAACTTTTTTTATAAAGTTCGATTTGTCTTTGGATGGCCCTGAAAACCAAATGCATAGCCAAATTTTTCAGGGTCGAACCATTTTTTGGTAAACTAGAGGTACCGGTTTCCCATTTTTGTAATAAAACTAAGCGATGTTGTTAGGGTATATGAGTGCATGATTGACAAAAGACAAATTAAACAGGATTGTAAGTCAGCCAGCAGAAGTCAGCCATCATTCTCTCATCGGCGCGCCCCTGGTAGCAATGCTCAATAGTTGAAATCGTTTGGTGGAAACGTTCTCCATGCTCGTCTGTAATGTTTCTCTCAAAGTGCTTGGGGAAAAAGTCCAAATGGCTATGCAAAAAGTGAATCTTTAGGGACATGTGCACATTCATTTCTTTGAAGGCTGATTACAGTTCTGAGATGATGTCTTTATAGCCGTCCAACCTGTGCTTGCCTGAATAAACAAGTGCAAAGAAGAAGTTCTTTGATAGAATAAAAGTATTTAATTCCTAATAATAAATAATAACGTACTTAATTCCTAAAACTTTCCGATACTTACACAGAAAGTTTTCCACACAGTCTTTCAAAGCCTTCCATGCTCTGAGCTTAATCGGGGACAAGAAATCAGTAAACTGTTGGCTTTTCAAAAGTTTTCGAGTGTCTGGTCCAACAAATACTCCTTTCTTAACTTTTGCAAGTGACAGACTTTAGAAAGGTCTCCTTTATGATTTTCATCATTTAGCGCTGCTATCCCACAAACATATGAAGCCTGTGTATTTCACGCAACCTCCTTGCTTACCTGACAGCAGACCTACAACTTTCAGATCCGAGCAAACTCTCCACTGAAATGTGTCATAACGAACAAGCTGCAAAATAGATTTCATAGTTTCATAAGATTCTTTTGCTGTAATTGAGTAAGCAATCGGGATGGCTGGATATGCGTTCTCATTATGCAAAAGGACCGCCTTTACACTTCTTGTGCTGCCATCGATGAACAACCACCAGTCATTCTCCACTTGTGTATAGATACCCATCTTCATCAACAAACCAGGAATATCATAACAAAATACAAAGTTATTGTCCTCACTTCTCTTAAAAAATGGCACGTAAGCTGCGTCTCATGTCTTATAAACAGACGTTCTCGTTTCCTTAACAAGGACACCGAATTCTCCTAGCATTAAACTAGCCAAACACGCGTCCTGTTTGGACAGGCCAAGTCTCTTAACAAACAAGTCCAGCTGTCTCTAGCTGATAGACTTCGGCTCGACGTTAGGCAGCCAATCATCATCATCTTCATCGCTCTTCTTCAATTTTGGAACATCATCATCATCATCACTCAAAACAACATTGAGAAGATCAGAAGAAAACACAGGAGGCTCTTCTCCCTCATCATATACTCTCGGTTTTATCGCTGATGGTAAGTCAGGGTAAATCATGCTGTTAGCTGTCCTTCTGGTAAATAACGCTGTGTGTGTCAAACAAAAATAGCAATCAATTACATGATCTTTTTGGTCGCGCCACGACATAAGTGTGGAAAAAGGCGGTGGATAAAGAATTAGATAAAAGTTAAGCGGTGGATAAAGAATTAGATAAAATTGCCAAAAATAAATTGGTTCATTACAACAGTCAGAATTATCACCATTGTCACAAATTTGCTCTTCAGCTTAAGTATTAATAATGTTAAGTGATAATACATGATAATTACTTTAATAGCAAGTCAAATTAATGTAATTTAATATCAAGTCAAATAAATTTGCCTCATACATTCATTAGAGTAAAAGCATCATAGAAATTATAATTATCGACTTCTCTTAGTATAAAGTATATGAAAAATGGAGAAACAAAAATTTCCATTTTACAAAAACATGGTTCGACCTAGACTATCAAAACTATACTTTTTCTTTCATCATTCATTAAGTACTAAATGTTTTCGTTACAGTTTCTCTTGTATAAAAATTCATGTCTGGTAGTGTAATTACTATTATAGTAATCTTCCACAATATAAGCATGACTATCTATTCTATGAGCTGAGTGCTAACAACACCCGGCTATAGTAGACCAACCCGGTAGAGAACGAGTCCATTTGTCATAATTATTTTTAAACTCGTTGACCAAATTAGCAGGAACTATTGAAGCAGGGACTATTACAGCAGGCAAAGGATTGCATGTTGGAACCACTTGATTTTTACAGAAGTTGTGTTTTCGACTGTTTCTGGTAACTTCTTTTTTAATTTTATGCTTTGTGCTACAAAGACGACCTGTAGGACCATAACATGCGAATTAACTAAATTTTAAAATATTGAATTAGATCACCTCTTGATCTACAATCAGCTAATGAACTGAGGCCAAGATTTGCCAGTCGTGGTTTGTAGTTCATGTTGTCCAATTGCGAAACAAGTTTGATTGCTCTACGTTGAACTGATTCTAACTGTTTAATGTCTTTTTGTAAAGAAAGGCTCCAAACTAAAACTCCAAAGGCTCAGTATTCTAATATCAGCCGCACATACGCTACATAAAGCTTCACAAACATACTTGAATTCCTTTTTTTTTTAAGTACTGAGTTTGCTTTAAGAGTAGTTTGACTAATCTGTTCTGAGTTTATTAATCCATTTGAGTTTATTATTACCTAGGATACCAAATGTTCTCTTGACACTTACAGCTTGAAGAGGAATGCGACTACCAGTTATCTAACATTATCAAGGGGATATTTTTTATTTGCATTTAGTTATGTTAAACTACTTTGTACTTTTTTTACTTTGCTTTTTTTTATGTTAAATTCCTTGCGTCTAAGTCTTGACTAATTATACATATATATATATATATATTTTTTTTTTTGTTTAGATTATTCACCTCCCCAAGGCCCGAGGGGGGCCACTACAGTAGAAGAGGCTACTCATTTATTTTTTTGTGTTTTTATTTTTTATTTTTTAGTTGTTATTCGTGGTGCAACCCTCTCTCAACTCTTTAACTCCGAAACACGAACCTCGCCGAGCAAGGCCGCTGCGCGGAGAAACTAAGTTGAGCGCGGTACTTCCAGGGACGTGGTGGGAGTCGAACTCCGAACCTCTCGCTTACAAAGCGAGCGCTCTTACCACTACACCACTACCGCAATGTAAGATACCAATGTCCTTCTGAAAATACGCTAAGTCCACATTTGACTTTATTTTGGCAGTCAACTGACAAAAAGTTTGCAAATGTTTTTAATTAACTCCGGCATATTATTAATAAACAACAAAAAGAGTAGATGTCTTATGACCAATCCTTGAGAAACACCAGTCAAGACATCCATCCATTTAGAGATTTTATTATAAAATATTTCGGTTTAATCTAGTCTGACATAAACTTTTGTAAAACAAGAACTATTTTTTTAGCTTTCTTGCGTTATCCAAAGCTAAATGACGTTTTCCATAGTCTTAAAGATCAATTAACACTAACGGGGGAGCAAAGACGTAGTATCAAATTGATTTGTGATTCAACTATAAACAAAAGAAGTAGAAAATGATGTATTTATCTGTTTTAGCCTTTTATATATATATATATATATATATATATATATATATATATATATATATATATATATATATATATATACAGTATCGAACAAAACGAGTGCAACCAAATAATGCTAATTTAGTTTCTTTATATAAAAGTGCTGCATTTTTTCAATTTAGAGAAATAACTATGTAACTGTTTAGAGACAAAGTTCTTCAAGTTATATTCATCACAAAGTTCATTATTTGTACACGAAAGTTAATAAATTAATCAAAAGTATTAAAAAAAGTTGATTTCCTTCTGGACAAAACAAATGCAACTCGACAAAATGTTGACCAAGCTGTATTTCGCTATCAATATTTCGTAGTGAATCCTTTGTTTTCGATCACAGCCTTGCATCTTCGAGGCATAGATTCGATCAGATGATCAATGAAAGTTTGTGGAATCGCTTCCCAGGCATTCTGGATTTGTTCAAACAGTTGATCCTTATTACGAACACCTTCACGATTAATTCTGCGGATGACGATCTCCCACAGGTTCTCGATAGGTTTGAGATCCGGAGATTGAGACGGCCAATCCATCACCGATAGGTGGTTGTCTTGAAACCACTGCTTGACTACTTTTGCAGTGTGTTTCGAATCGTTGTCTTGCTGAAAAACCCATTTTATTGGCATATTCCATTCAGCATGAGGTAACATAACATCTTTCAGGATATTTTTATACATAAAACGGTCCATTATTCCATCGTTTTGATGTATTGGACCTAGACCGTTAGCAGAAAAACACCCCCAGACCATTACGTTGCCTCCACCATGCTTCACGGTCTTATGGCAATAACGTAAATCGAGGCGTTTTCCGGCCGGTCGACGTACACGGCAAATGCCATCGCTCCCAATGATGTTGAACTTCGATTCATCATTGAACAGGACAGTTCGCCAAACAGGAGTCTTTTCTTCTGGTTTTTTTGTGAAATCAGCGGTTTCTTTGCAGGGCGTCGAGAAAACAATCCGGCTTCAACAGCACGTCGTCTGACTGTTCGGTCCGATACAGGCAGCTCTAATTGCTTTTGTATCTCGACTGATGATATCCATGGATCCTTCTTGACGGATCTGACGATCATAGAATCCTCTCAAGAAATGGTGGAACGCGGTCTTCCTTTGTTATCTGCTGCCAACTTCCCCGTAGAACAATATTTGAAACATGGTCTTGATACGGTTTCACGCGATATTTATCACAAATACTTTTTTGTGACATTCATTATAGCAAATACTTTTTTGTGACACACACACATATATATATATATATATATATATATATATATATATATATATATATATATATATATATATATATATCTCCCGAAGAATAACAGATGTAAAAAGCATGTATGTATGTATGTATGCATGTGTGCATGTATGTAAACAATATATATATATATATATATATATATATATATATATATATATATATATATATATATATATATATATATATATATATATATATATATATATGTATATATATATATATATATATATATATTGTTTACATACATGCATACATACATACATACATACATGCTTTTTATATCTGTTATTCTTCGGGAGACCAGGGGTTGCAACACATTTTTAAAGACTATGCTTATTTTCATAACTTTGTTTTTTTTTTAATTTTTTAAAGTTATAAAATAGGTGTTGATGTATTAATTTAAGAGAGATATAATATAAAACTTGTTGCAAAAAATAAAAAATGTTGCAATTTACCCCGCTCTGGGGCAAGTTGCAATTGAAAACAAGTTGCAACACAGTTCTTTGAAAGTATAAATCTTGAAGGCTCCTTTAAAAAGTTGTTCTTTACTTTGTGAAGTATATTATTTGACATAAATTTGGTAAAATACAGAAATTATCTCAGAAGTATTTTTTTTAAGCTGCAATGCATTTATTTTGTGAAACTTTATAAAGACCAAACATACTTGCTGAGTTTATGGTTACATTACATTTTTTTACAATTTTTTTTAAACAAATTGATTTTTTATTGTAATAAAAGCCTCCATTATATTAGAAAAGTACTTAAAATCCATCAATCCCGCAGTTACATTGTGATTTAAGGTACCTTTATGAATTTGATGCAACTTACTTATGGATATTAAAAATAAAGCCTTTTTAAATCAAATGACTTTACAGATTTTAAAATGATATTTGGTAAAGTCCTGAGAGTATTTTTAAGCTTGAATAATTAATTAATTTTTTATAGATAAGAACCTTTCTAATATATATAAAAGACGGCAATAAAAATAATAAAAAAGTTTAAAAAAAAGCATCTTTAATTAACCAATAATATATATATATATATATATATATATATATATATATATATATATATATATATATATATATATATATATATGTATTTATATATATATATATATATATATATATATATATATATATATATATATTTATATATATATATATGTATATGAAGAGTACACGGGAAAAAATGGCATAGTCGCATTTAAAAAGTTCTAAGAAATTATTTATGAATCATTTATAAAAGTCTTTGTGGTAAAGTTAGGAAAAAAAATTATTAATAATGGTTACAAATATTTTATTAAAAATGTAAACTTCAGATAAATTAATCAAGAAATAATTTTTTCTAATTTACTTCTATGCTTTATATGTAAACTTTTATAAATGGTTAATATATACTTTCTCAAAACTTTTTAACTGAGACTGCCGTTTTTTCCCGTATACTCTTCATATATATATATATATATATATATATATATATATATATATATATATATATATATATATATATATATATATATATATATATATATATATATATATATATATATATATATATATATATATATATATATAAATGCACAGGGGAAAGTTGGGTAGCCCCGGACATTAAGGAAAAAATAGATGTACACATGTGCTAACATAAAACAAAGTGTCAAACTAATGTTTTTAAAGTATAAATATTTATCTATTGAATTAGAAACAGAAAAAAATTTATTGATTATCTTAATAATATACAAAACATAAAAGAAAAATCTTAGAAAAAAGGCATGTTTCAAAATTGGAGAGGACACGTTACCATGATTTTACCTCATTTTTACAAGTGTGACATAAATATAATATATAATTATTTAGCATTTGACTGTTTTCAACACATTAAAAAAAATCGCCTATAAAATTTGCTTCTGATATTTAAGGAATGAGAAAGAAAAATTGGGAAGGAATATTTGTCATCATTTAGAAATATAAACATTAGCTTTTTTACTAATAAAAATAAACAATTTAAAAACACTTTTTCTCAAATCTGAGGTCTTTTTATTGGAATTAAATGAATTACTATTTTGGAATTACATATATTTTTGGAATTACAGATATTTTTGGAATTACATATATTTTGGAATTACATATATTTTACATATATTACATCTATTTACGAATTACAGGCTTATGAATTATATTAAATTTTTAGTATTAAAAAAAAGTAATTATAAAAAAAGTTGCTCATTTTTAATATGTAAACGGATTAAATTGTCCGGAACCACCCTCCAAACATGTGTCCTATACCTCCCGATCATACCTCATAATACATCGCTCTTCTGGTGGTGGGAAACAATATCTTGCACTCCTTGCCATTCGCTTCGGCATATTAAGATGAATACTTTGCATATGCCATATTTTCACTCAAATAAAATCACATAGCTTCTATTGTTTAAGCAGCATATCAAGTATCCGGAGTTACCCACCGTCCGGGGCTACCCGACTTTTCCTTATATAAATGTGTGTATATGTACACACACACACACACACACACACACACACACACACACACACACACACACACACACACACACACACACACACACACACACACACACACACACACACGCAGACACACACACACAGAGACACACACACATATATATATATACATATATTTTAGCTTGCATTCATTATAAAAAAAATTTCCTGAGGACCCTTCTGGGGCCTCACAAAAAAAAGTTCGCCAACTTAACCCGGGGTAAGTTGACACAAACTATAAAACGATTATCAATATACTATTAAAGTGCAAAATTTATAGAAATATTTTTACTATTTATTTTGGAAACAATTTAAGCCAAAATTATTGTATTACTTTTAGCTGGTACCAAATATTAGTTCATACAAAAAGCCGAAACACTAGCCCACTTTTTATCTGTTAAAAAAATAACACAAAAAATTATTTTTTAATTTTTTTGTAAAAAATAAATTTTTTCAATATTGTTAAAAATTGAAAAATTAAAAAAGTTAATTTTATAAAAATATGTTGCTTTTTTTCCATAGTAAATGCTATGAGCCATGAAAATTTTGCCAACTTACCTTAAAAGCCTTTTTTTAAATAAAGAGTCTATAGATCCTGAATAACGGCAACTATTGAAAAAAGTTTTGACTGGAAATAGTAAACCAATTGTGACTAGAATTTTTAAGGCAATTTTTATTTCATACGACTAACTATTTTTTTTTGTAAAGTAAAAAGAAAGCAATGTTCCAAAAGTTACATTTTTTTCCAAAAAACACATAGGAGAGGTAGGGTCATAACTGAATATGGAGGCACAACCGTTTTTTAACATTTACCTTTGAAAAATGTTATCTAGTATGGCAAAAAGCATACCACGCGTTGGTAAAACAGTTTCCTTCATTTCGCTTATGTCAAAAAAAGTGCTTGATGCGTTTCTGAGAAGTTGTGCATAATATTGTTTATTTTGATAAAAATATTTTATTTACATCATATTTTTCCAGACCTTTCTTTCGAGGATTAAGCAGTATTTGATATTAGTGTTAAAGATATGTGTTATCAGCGTTATTTCATCAAGTGAAAACCATTTTTGATATCAACATAACCTAATAAGCAAGCTATGAAACTGTATTCTTTCTAAAAACTGTCTTCTGGGGGAGAACCGCATAGATGCGGTTCTGCCCCAGAAGAGAGTTTTTAGAAAGAATACAGCTTCATAGTTTTGTTTTAAGATGTTGGAAATTAGATTTTGCATTTTTTTATTTAATTTTTATAAATGAGTTTTTGATTAAAATATAAAGCTAAGATTATAAATCGATAGCTTGTTATATTTATGTATATCTGATGATTATTATTTTATTTTATATTGTTGGTATCTAATTGTGCATTTCTTAGTTTAAAAAAAAATGTACCATGAAAAGTGTACCATCAACGATTTTTGTGAGGATGCGGTTGTGCCTCACAATGTGGGCAAAACCGTTATTTTCAGTGCAGTTTTTGCGTAACAACATTTTTATTAAAAACCGTTTTATTTTTTTCCTAATTGCAGTAATTTGAAACTTTATAATGTAGTTATTGAAATAAACTGTTAAAAAGTTATTTGAAACTTTATAATGTAGTTATTGAAATAAACTGTTAAAAAGTAATTTGAAACTTTATAATGTAGTTATTGAAATAAACTGTTAAAAAGTAATTTGAAACTTTATAATGTAGTTATTGAAATAAACTGTTAAAAAGTAATTTGAAACTTTATAATGTAGTTATTGAAATAAACTGTTAAAAAGTAATTTGAAACTTTATAATGTAGTTATTGAAATAAACTGTTAAAAAGTAGTTTGAAACTTTATAATGTAGTTAATGAAATAAACTGTTAAAAAGTAATTTGAAACTTTATAATGTAGTTATTGAAATAAACTGTTAAAAAGTAATTTGAAACTTTATAATGTAGTTATTGAAATAAACTGTTAAAAAGACACATTTTGCTTTTATTTTCATATAACATCAATCCAAACGTTACGGGGGCGGTTATGCCCCCACTTCCAAAATTTACATAGAAAGTCATGCCCTCACTTCTAGGTAATTTTTGTCACTTTCTGATTGTGTATATATATATATCTATATATATATATATATATATATATATATATATATATATATATATATATGTATATACAAATGCAATTATAAAAGTCAAGTATATTTGACACACCTCTAAATATGATATAAATATAATTTTTTTTTGGAAATCCAATGAACACTCGTTAAAAACCAGCACGACTTTTATAATTATTCATATTTTATAGATATTTTTTCATATTTTCATACACTTATATTTTTAATTTTTAAATTTTTTCCTGGAAAATTACGATAATTATAGCTATGGAAAAATGGAAATAAAGAGCTTTTCAAATAGTTCGTTTACTTTAACCTCCAACTCCCACACGCTGTTAGTGGTATACCATTAATAGTGTGCCGTAATTGGTAAGTCACTAACGTAAGCCCTATAGGGTTTAAGTTTGTGCCACTTAGAGACAAAGGGCGTTGAGGTAATAGGATTTAAAATGTCTGTAAAACGCGTAATTTGCAAACAGTCTCATAATACATAAAACATAGTTTTTAAGTAACTCTTAAGTTTGTTTGTCTTTTTGCTTTAAGAAACATAATGGAAGATAAAAAAAAAATGCAACCGTATTTCTTTCTTTCCGTTGAACTAACGGAGAAATTGAATGTTCGTTAAAAAATAATATTGTAAACTGCCAGTTTCAAAACGAAAGTATAAAAATGGTATTCTTATCCAACGTTAAATCTCCGTTTATTAATCACTACATTAATTTTTTCAGTTAAATCTCCTCGTTAGCAAGCTCCGTTAACTAGTTTTTGTGCTGTTATTTTCATTGCATTTAATCGTTGCGATGCCAACAGTCAATTTTTTAAATAGTGATCGCTTCGTAATTTTTTAAATTTAATTAAAACACGCAACAATACAAAAAATTCTCAGAATCTATTTTATACTTTATTCGTTCGTTATTTTTCGTTTATGCATTCACATTCTTATTAGTTACATATTTTCTAATAACTCTTTTCTTTTAAAACTTTTTTCTTCAATCTTTGCAAACGAACCAAAATATAAAAACTGAGTATTTTTTTTGTGACACAAAAGAAAAAAAGAAAAAAACCCACTAAA
The DNA here is from genome assembly GCF_038396675.1 of Hydra vulgaris. NCBI lineage: Eukaryota > Metazoa > Cnidaria > Hydrozoa > Anthoathecata > Hydridae > Hydra > Hydra vulgaris. The sequence continues at coordinate 56,296,675 of NC_088928.1, forward strand.
AGTGAAGGTTTTTTCTTCTAGTGTTTAAACCATGGCGCTCTATACTGAAGGCCTATTCATCGCGCAACCGTGAGCCGTGACTGGGTGTCTATTATTTTTACGGATTACTCAGCTATAAAATTATATTTTGGAGTCAAAATATGACTCTTAATGAGTTTAATTAGTTTATTTTTATTAAAATTATTAGTTTTATATTTATATTAAAATGTAATTAAAAGTTAAAATTTTTATATAAAAAAAGAATTAATACAAAGAAAATATTTGCATATATTTTAACAACAACAGATACAAATCATTCTTTTCTAAATAAAGTTATGATAACTTTAAAACTTTTAATGCAGGTTCTTTATTAGATCTTGGTGTAATTTGTGCACAAAAATTGTTTAAAAATATATTTGCGAGTGTGTTGCAATGTTTTTGATTGATTTCAAAATAGTAAAATTCAGAAACTAGCAAAAAGATGTCACTTAAGGACTTACGACAAACTTTATCTTTTATCGAATGGAATAAGATAAAGCAAAATAAAAAACCCATTGGCAAACATTGTCTGGTGGAATTTTAAGACCACCACGATCTATAGACTTGAGGTACTCACCAAACTTTTCATAATAAAATAATGTTTGATTGAACAAAATGTTTTTATTATATTCATTTCTACATACATAACGAGCAATATAAATCAAAGACATTTTGGTAGTATCAGAAATTGATGACTCTAGTTTTTCTAAATTGTCAAATATTTTAATACCTGCTTTACATAAAACATATGTACAAGAAGCACACTCATGACCTGAACTAAAATCAAAAAAATCTATGTCAATATTTAAATATAACAACAGTGATGTGTGATTTATATGCAATTTTTCTATAACTTGTTGAACATTTATAATGTAGGCACCTCCGGAACCTCGTCTCAATTTCCCAAATTCTTTTTCTAAGTGGTAATTTGTAAACATACCAAGAAAGAACATAATCATGACTTGTTGCTAATAAATATTTACATAGTTGACAATACCATAGCAAGTATGATGAATTGATTTTGCAATGCCATTAGATAACTGCTTCACTCTTGCCATTTTTACAACACATTTCAAGAGCCATATCACCAAAACTGAAGTAGAGTATTAAGACAGCAATCATCAGAACTACAAATAGGGGCTTCTAGTGGATCATTGTGTCTTACATCAGCTCCACGACCTTTCTTATTCAAAATTTTCCACAAGGTTATAACTTTATTTATAAATATCGCAGTATCCTTAGAATTTGAAATTGTTTGAGAATAGGTCAGCAAGGCATGATATGTCTTATCTGAAAAAACTTTAAGGCAAGTAGATACATTTCGCCTTTCAATTGGCTTGGGAGCTATTGCAATTTCGTTCAAGTCTAACATTTTGACTAACTTTTCTGATTCAACTTGATATAAGCATTTAAGGTGCTCCAATTTAGCTGTTCTTTGAATACCTTTATCATTGTACACTAGCTCACCAGTTTTTTCTGCAGGCCATAGATTCCTAATGTTTTTCAAAAGATGAACAAAGTCAAACAGTAAATACATCCCATCTTCCGTTTTTCAATGTTTTTCTGGAATAGTATGATATAATTTAAAAAGTGCTTGGTTTATACGATTACCATCACAGATAACAACTTTTACATCGCCAGATGATAATTTTATAAGTTTTATGCTGGAGTTTAAATGTTCAAACAGAAAATTTGAACTTAATTTTGAAATTGGAATCATCTTGTACAGAAATTTAGGACCACCTTTGAGACATACTATCATCATTCCCAAAACAGTTTTAGCCAATAATGATGGATCATCTAAAGATTTACCAAACAATGTTCCACCATGGTACAACATCATTTTTTTGACGTATACTTCATTGTGAATAATTATACAATTGTTTTTCTTCAATGTTTTTGAAAACTGAGTCTAAAAAACTAGCATCATCAATTTTGCAAACTTTGATGTTATGCGTGTCAAAGTACTAACTGATAGCAATTGAAAATCGTTTCTTAGTTTATTGTATAAAGCACTAGATGTTGAAAAATATTCAAAACTACGTACAATTGTATCTGGTTCATTTTTTTTTTCCAATAAGTTTTTCAGACATAACTGATATTTGTTGCTGAATAATGTTTTTCTTATGATCTATTTCCATGACATTTTAAAAATGTAATATTTCCTCAAACTTTGACCAAGAATCAACAATATTTATACGATTTTTACACAAACTTTTTATAAAACATTTTATTCCACAATGAAATGTTTCAAAATGTAAATTCTCAAAAATTTTAACAAGAAATAAAGGAATACCATCATAAAACGTAATAGATTGAACATTAATTATTTTTTTAATCATATATGCTATTACTGAAACTGAAAAAACCCTGAGATTATTTAATAAAACATTTTTAAAATCAATATATGTTGCTGTATCAGCTAATAAAAAAGTGCTAAGTTCATCAGTTCTAACATTTCTAATAATGCTCAAAGATTTCCATATTGTGCAATGACTTGGTAATGGAGTAGGTATTTGACTTGAAGGTGTTCCTTTTTTTTTTTTTTTTTTTTTTTGTTCTTTTTATTACATTATAAATAAGCATTTCGTTACAATATTTAAAATACAAATATATAATAATAAAAACATATATATATATATAGAATAATCGTTATTAAATAATAAAAGATCGCGAGAACTCGTAGAAGACCATAGGGTCTTGTCGTCGAGTACCGCTAAGAAATGATCGTGTTAAAATTTATAAAATATTTACAAGATAAGAAATAAGTTAACGAAGTAAGAAAATTAAAATATTCCGTTACAAATACAAGATACATTATTATATATTACAATTGTTAATGATGCAAGTATATAATTTTTATAAATCAATAGTTAAATAGGGGGGTAAAAAGGAAGATCACTAAAAAAAAAAAAATATCAAAAGTATATTGTTACATCTTCAATTGTAAAAATGAGTTCTTTAAGCTTTCGTTTAAAAGAAAAGTAGTTACTTTGATGAATAAAATCCTTAGTAAAATTTTTTAAAACTATTTTATTCCATAAGAATGGTCCGCGATAATCAATACAAAATTTAAAAAGATTTGTTTGAAAAATGGGCTGCTTTATAAAATTATCATTCCGCAAAATATATTCCTGACCATACAGATGGTGGCATTTTCGGTCTTTGTTTTCCTTGAACAGTAACTTTTTTAAAAACTGTTGGCCAATGTAATTGGCAAATAACAGTTTCATCTGGAACTAAAAGATTAGAATTTGGAATACTTTTTATCCAAATATTTCTTAGTTCTTTGTCTTTAGGAAAATGATAAACTGGTATTTTTTCAAAGCTTTTATTATTTTTGGTACTTTGGTAATTAGTTTTGCAGCCATATACACAACACTTTTTTGGCATCTATAAAGTATAATTATTTAAAAGAATATGAAAATATGCAAACTATAACATAAGATTTTCAAACACTTTTTTGTCAAATATAATAGATCACTACCCATATCAGACATAATAAATTCAGTCGATGCATGTACATTTTATTGCGCCAATCCCTATTTGTCAGTCGATTTTGTGTACTTTTAAAAAGCAAAATCTTAAATTAATTTTTTAAAAATTAATTAAAAATATATAAAATATATTAATAAAAGCATTTAGTTTAATTTAAATATAATTTAATTTTGACGACAATAAAAACCGGGTTGCGTAATTAAAAAAAGATTTTCTAAGCGATTGATTTCAAAATGTAAACTTTGATGCTAAACGTTTTAAAAAAATGGCGAATATTAGCGTTTTTTAGTGTAATTTTATAAACTTCAACAGCAAATTAGAGCACTTTTTGTTGATTTTCAGACCTATGTTTTTATATGATTCTTAATCAGCATAAAATTCTCTATCATAATCAGCAATAAAAAAAAAAAAAGGGGGGGGGGGAGAAACTGCAGTAGCGCCCAAAGTTATTGGAAATATAAGAGAATAAACAAGATTAAGTTGAAAAAGTTAAAAATTCTCTAGCAAGTTTTTCAATGTGAGCTTTTCACCTTCGCAATTTTTAGAATATTAAAATAGGCCCCCAGTCACGGCTTACGGTTGCGCGATGAATAGGCCTTCAGTATAGATCGTCTTGGTTTAAACCATATACTAACACCAAAATGAGTTATGTCACTGAGTACTTTAAACTGTGTCATTTCTTTTTAAGAAATTTACAACAATTTATTCAAAAATTATTTTGCTTAAGAGAAAGCTAAACTTTTAAAATGAGGTTTTTCCGGGCTAAAGTTTTTGAAAACTTTTTACAGGCTAAAACTTTAGCAGGAGTTAAAGCAAAAAATATTTTTCAACTATGTAATTTTTATTGTACTCTAAAAAACCTAAAAAAAATCAACAATATATCAAAATGAATCTAAAAATAATTCTTAAATAATATTTAATACAATTTGTAAAAAATTTGGCTAAACTTTTGGTAATTATGCTTAGTATGGTTTCAATAGAGAAAGTTTAAAGTAGCTTCCTCAGGGCTTTGTATTAGACCATATACAAACCTTTATTTCCCATCCAATCAATGTTTTTTGCTACAATCCTGTATGATTATCTATTTCGAAAACATAATATCGAAATTGTTTCTTTTATGTAATTTCTTTTAAGTAGCAAATAATTAGTTAGAGTTATCATTTAGTGAAATAATTTTTTTTCAACATTTGTTTTAAAATTTAATAAGTGTATAAATAATTAACATAAAACTTTTTATAATTGAAGGATAAATCAAATAAACATGATAAAGTATATAGTATAGCTTATTCAGAGGCATCCCGAGGGAGGTGGGGCGTAAGGGGTGTCTAGCCCCCTACGAAATTTACCAGTCGGCATATTGGACACTGGAGTCGACAAAATTGGATCTAAAGTTAGCAGTCGGCAAATGTCAGCCAACGAGAACCTTTTTTTTATAATTGTTATATATATTTTTAAATCTAAGTAGGCAAAAACGTTTTTCTAGGCCTTAGTCAACAAAAAACAGGTACGTCACCTTATCTCAGGGTTTAGCGGAGAGAAGTGAATACGGCAGCAAGGCAAACATTTATCTTTTCTATGTTGATCTTTTCTGAAAGACTCTCGTGTTTGTATATTTCAAAGACAAGATTGTTTCACGAGTGTTTCACGAGTGTTTCTTGCAAAAATGTACGAAAATCTTTTGTATTATTATAATAAAAATCTTAAGTTATTTATTTTATAGATTTTATCAATAGTTTACTTTTCTTTTGTAATGTCTAATGAAGCAACGTATGCCACTTGAATTACGGGCGGCGAAAGCAGGCGTTGTTCGACTAATTTAAAGGTTAACCAAATTGAAGATAATAAGCAGGATACAAAATCGTCGACTAGTTGAACGGCGCCTAATAATAGCGGTTGTAAAAGATGATATGTTGTAAAGCATCCGTTACTATCAATTGGAACCATGCACCATATCAGAAAAAGTGTCTTCATGAAATCATATCCTGGAATCAGAGTTAGAATTAGTCCAAAAATTTTCTCACTAATAGAAACAGTGTTGTAAATGAACCAATAAACAAGCCATTTCTTCTTATCTTTAAGATCTCCTTCAACAGCTTTCACAGACATAATTAATGGATAAAGTATGGTCAACAAACTTAGAAGTCTCGGTAACAAAATAACAAGAAAGAGCAACAGCAAAAATAGAAGAAGAAAATACAGCAATATCGGAAGTATACCCTAAATAAATTTCTTCTGTTTATAAAAACAGTATGAATAAAAGTCAAAACTTTAGCGCACCCAGTAAAGAATCAGAGAATAAAAAAAAAAGCAAACTCCCTTCCACAATGTTTTCTTGCCTAGAAATTTTTATTTTATGCTGCATTTAATATAGACTTTTTTTATTTCTGTTAATTAATCTAAAATAACAGAAATAAAAAAAAATTTATAATTGTAGCAATTGATAGCATAAGTTATCAAAATAACAAATAAATTTTTTTTTGACTTGTTTTCAAGGTTAGCTAAGTTTTGTCGAAAAAAAGTTACAAAAGATTTTTTTCTTATTAGAAAACTCTGGGTACGCTAATTACTCAATCAAACAGAAACTTTAGTATTTAAAAAGTTATACACTTTTGTTGTTGTGTTTTTGTGTTTTGTTTTGTTCTTGTATTATTTGAAGAAAATAGTTTGTAGGATAAATTTTTGAAATGACTTACTATTATGATTCCTGCGCCGCACCTCTTGTAACTTGTCAATTCAAGTTTTTCTATTATTTCTTTAATGACGGAGTACTTTTGAAAAATGTTTTTAAATGCATTTCCTATATGAAAATAAAACTTTTTTCGAATCTCCATTACTAACAAATATGAAAGATACTTAAAAGTACACGTTTTAACGTTTAATAACGTCAAAACGCATGACGTCAAATTTAACTTTTTCTCATATTTACCAGTGCCATAACTTCAAATTCTGGGGCCCCCACAAGATTTTCAAAATGCCACTCCCCATTCCCCTGTTTCCCATACAACCCATGACAATCTGGTTGTATGGAAGATGAGAACAATTTTTAATGATTTCAACTTATGATATTTTAATTTTATTTTATTTTTAATTTGTAATCTTATGCCACAACTAAAAATTGTTTTCGATTTGCATTAAAATTAATTGTTATAAAAATTGAAAATGTTATTGAATTTTTTTTCATTCAATGTTTTGGACTTATAAATCAACAAGTTTGCATTTAGTAGTAGTATAGCCCACCCAAGCCGGCATTTGGCCCTAAAATGACGTCTTTTGAAAGTTCAATAAGCGTCCTTTTTTTTATTTAATTTTTTATTTTTATTCAACCATATCAATAAAAATTTGCAAATGCTCATCGTAAATTAATTGAATTTGGCTAGGTGTCACTCATATAGTTACAAACTAGTCAAATGAGTGACACCTAAAAAATAAAAAATAAATATAATATAGATAAATATTAAATAAAGCAAAAATCGAACCACTTTTTTGTTAAAGAAATTATATATCAAAGACAACTTAGGTACAGAGAGAAATTATAAAGAAATACACTCCAACAGCATATTTTTAAATTGAGTTCTGTTCAGCAATAAATAATCCGTAACAACGGGACATTTTTTTAAAAACTCTTTTAGTAATGCAGGAATACATTGGTTCGATTGGGATTGTCGTTTTATGGAAAACTTACCATATTTAATTGTGTTGAAAAATGAAGAGTATAGCTTACTGTTTTCTGTATTCTTGGTGTGATGATTGTGAATTTCATTTGTTTTAATATAAAAATTCAAAAAGTCGAACACAAAAAGACAATTGTAAAACTTTACAAGATCATGGAGTTTTAGGATTTTTAGTGCAGAAATTTTTTTTTGGATATCAGATCTCATTGGTGAAAACGTCATTATTCTAATAGATGCGCGTTGTAAACTAGCAATGCCATTAAGTAAAAAGTTACTTTTTTGACCCCAAACAATACAACAATAGCAAAGACCAGAAGAGAATAAAGAAGAATAAATCATTTGAAGAGTTTGGATAGGAACATTGTAACGAATTAGAGAAAGCATACTGTTAGCGTTTGTTGTGTAAGTTTTTTTTTAAGATGACACAGTTGGTTATACCAAGATAGGTTTTCATCAAGATATAATCCAAGATACTTTATACATTTTGACGGAAAAAGTATTTTCCGTTAATTTTAATTTTAATACTATTAATAGCTTTTTGAAGGGATTGAAAAATAATGTATTCAGTTTTATAGACATTCGATGAAATGCAATTACTATTTAACCAATTTAAGTTATATGAGCGATGAAGATCTTGATTAACATTTTTATAAAGAGTCGTAAGTGATTTCTTGATATATAAAAGATTCAAATCCATTAATTGAAACAAACTGGGTGCGATCCCTTATATATGAAGAAAACCAATGATTAGCAATACCACGTATAACTAGTAGTTTAATTTTTTTATTAGAATGTTGTGATCAACCGCATCAAAAGCTTTTTAAAGATCTATGAATACACCACAAGCAAAGGAACCACTGTCAATTGCACCACGAATCATTTCAGTAATGCTAATAAGAGCATGAGAAGTGGAGTGATTTGAGTAAAACCCAAACTGTCGAATATGAAAACAAGAATTATTCAAAAAGTTGTAAATACGAGTATACATAAGTTTTTCTAAAAGCTTGCTGACATTTGATAATAATGGTATTGGTCTGTAGTTATTGCATTCAAGTTTTTATGAATTGGGATAACAGAATGAATTGGGATAACCTTTTTATAAATTGGTATAACAGAAGCAGTTTTTAAGATACCAGGGTAAGATTTTAAGATACACCGGGTAATACAACGATGATGAATGTTAAATAGTTCAGAAAGTACAGGAGAGATATCATTTGCAAGAGCTTTAAAAATAGGTATTGGAATGCTGTTAGGTCCCAAAGCCTTGCTGTCATTAAGAGAATGAATAATAGATAATACTTCTTTGATTTTAGGTTTTATTAATATTGATTTAAGATTAGGACTTTTAAGATATTTATTAAAGTCAGTATTTTTAAGATATTTATTAAAGTCAGTATTATAGTCAGATAAGTGTATCTTTTTCTGTAATTCTTCCAGAACTGAAACAAAGAATGAACTAAAAGATTCCAAAATTTTAATAGGGTCATTTATCATAGAGTTGTTAAAAGGTAAACAGGAAGGATATGAGTTAACTCTCGAATTATTGTTTAAAAGATTCCTAATACCATCCCATGTATATTTTAAATTTTTGGCATTATCACAGAAGTACTTAGAGTAATGGTTTTTTTTACTAAGTATGGTGAAAGTAAAAATTAAGTTTCTATACGTTATGTAAGATTTTTCTAGATTGAGTTTGTTATTAGGATTCTTTGTTTTAAGAAATTTGTTAAATATTTTATTTCGTATTTTAATTGAAGTCAAGATTCCTCGTGTTATCCAAGGTTCGAGACCCCTTGATAAGCAGCGATTGCTGACTTTTTTTAATGATGCATGTTTAGATCTAAAAGAGAATTGAAACTAGTGAAAAACTCTTCAAATGACTTATTAGCCTTACTTTCGTCGACATTGATTACATTAGTCCAGCTAATTTTTGAGAAATCACTACATGGTTCCTCGCAATTTATTTTTTTTAAATTCCGAAAAAAAATGCAGCTTTTGCGAGAAATAATTTTGGTTCTATAAAATGGATGTATCAAAAATTGGGGTAAATGATCTGATACCGTAGAAGTAAAATTATTGGCAAAAATATTTGTAGAAGTGTGCATCAGAAAATATGTAATTGCATCAGAAAATATGTAATCAATTAGAGTTTTAAAGTGAATCGTGTTTCTTGTTGGCAATGAAATAAAGGGAAGAAAGTTATTTAAAGCAATGGTGTCTAAAAATTCAGAGACAGAATTATCTGAGTTTGCTAATAAAAGATCGACATTAAAATCGCCCATTAAAAAAATAGTTTTGTTTTCTTCCATAGATGGCTTTTCAAAAAGTGGAATTAAATATGATTTAATAAACTCTGAAGTATCCATATTAGGATGGTGATAAATACAGCCAATAATGATGTTTAATTTTTTAGGAAAGGTGATTTCCACAAACACAGATTCTAAGTCGAGGTTTGTAAATTAATGTATTAGATATATAAAGTGTGCTCATAAACATTACCGGTAAGATTTAATGGGATAGTTGGTAGGATGTCATTTTTTAGTTTAGTTTCAGTTATATCAATAATACTGAATTTATTTTTAGGACCAAATGCCGGCTGGGCAGATGATTATTCTAAGAAAAGTCGTTGCGACGACTCTTTATCTCTGCACATCGGTCAATAAGCTATATATTTTCTATTATTTACATAAATTTTTGAAAACTACTTTTAATCGTCAAATTTTTATTTGTATCATTAACGATTTTGTTTTTTGTGGTGTATAAAATAATATTTTTATATCATGAAAGTTTAACTGAATGAGTAAATTAAAAGCAATGATTGGCTAAACATTTTTTCTAAAACTTTGAAATTAAAATAAAATAAAAAAGAATCTTTTTTTATTTTATTTCAATTTCAATTTTAAAATATAAAGATTAATTTTAAAAGGTAAAAATCAATTTTAAAAGATAAAATTTCTTTATAAAAGATAGGGATCGTACATAAATTACACAACGCTAAATTTCAATGATAAACAAACCAAAAAAAGATCACAAGTTCTCCTGTGAAGAAATTTGAATTTAACCAAATAGAAATAACTTTCAGACTTGAAAATTATTTCCTTCTTTTGCCTTGCCCCCCCTCGCAAAAAAAGGGCCCTGCAGGCCCATAGTTTCGCTACATATATATAACTTATTTCCTAGTAAATATATTTTCTCAATATGGCATAGTAAAAAAAGGATACTAATATAATTTTTGACATAAAGTAATACTTGGTAGTTAAGCAACCTTTACAACGAAAAACTTACTACAAAAGTAAGTTTTTCTCCTATGCCACGATCATATACATATATATATATATATATATATATATATATATATATATATATATATATATATATATATATATATATATATATATATATATATATATATATATATATATATATATATATATATATATATATATATATATATATATATATATACACACACACACACATATATATATACACACATATATATATACATACATATACATATACATTAGGTATGGCCCTGCAAATTCGCTTTGCTTTGCTTTGCTTTGCGAATCAAGTGTCGCTTCGACTCGAGATTCGATTCGAATAAAATGAATCGAGTTTTTTGAATCCCTATATATTTTGAAAAAGATGCTTAAATTTGAATTTCCTCATATTCTGATTCGATTCGAAGTTTAAAATGCCGAATCGCAGGGCCCTAGTATTAGGGTAGGTAAAATAAATTTTTTTTTATATGAAATATTCCTAAAAAATTGTAACACTACCTAATAAACATAAAAAAAATAGAATTTTTTTTTACCTCACTACCACCCTGCAACATGCAAACATTTACATGATCATTCGCTTCATAATAAAATATTTACTTGTATATAATACTTTAAATTACGTGGTTTGTTTTTTTGTTTTAGTTTAGTTAAAATTAATAATAAAAATGGCTACAAAAAAACACGAAGTGAAACTGAACATGGTTTTCTTAGACTACGAACTTAGACCACTCCAAACAAATCAACAGCCAACTTCTGCTGATGTTTTCAAAGCAAATGACTATTTATTAAAAAACGACAATTTCGCAAGTGTTACTGAAAGAGCAAAAAGCATAGCTAATGAATTTAAAGCACTGTACAACAAACCACTTTACAACAAACCACTGTACAACAAACCACTGTACAACAAACCACTGTACAGCAAACCACTGTACAACAAAGCACTATACAACAAAGCAAGTACCATTGAATTCAGCAACTAAGTTATTTGCATAAAGAGACTAATTAACAAAGTACATGATCTTGATAAATACTCTGATGGCAAGAAGTACAAAGAATCAAGACCAACTATTCGATATTTCTATGTGTAAGTGTTTTGACAATGAAGTTCGAGAAAGGTCAGCTTGTTCATGTTCACTGCCAAAAAATTACAACACTTGAATGGGAGTTCTGGATAAATCAAAAAACGGTACGGAAAATGATAATAGGAAAAGTAGACAAAGAAGAAACAGTTAAGAGAGAAATAAGAGAAAGTAAAACATGCAATTTACCAATTACCGATAAAACTGAAGTTTGATAAGGAAATTGATCCAAGTGAAACATATTGCATTGATAATGAACAGTTAAAGTCTATTGAAGAATTTTTGCCAATTGAGATGTCAAATGGTAAAGTGATTTCAAGTTATGAAGTTATGTCAAGTGATAATGAGATACCAAATAATAAAGAAATACAAAAGGTTTACAATACTAAACAATATCCTAAATTGTGCAATGGATAGGTGTAAAATTAGTAACAGAGATGCATGCCTAATATCTAAACTACTACTACCGTAGATCTTTAAGACCAAAGAATGCTATTGATCCAGAAAACTTTGTCATCAGAGAAATATGTGGAGGAAAAAGAAAGTCAAAAAGCATGCTGCTAAAGACCAAGAAGTACTTCGCATTGAATTTGATAGGAAGCAGGATATCACTTCTGATAAAAAAAGTGGCGTCTGACAAAATTTTATAGAAGAACATTATCTGATAGTAAAAACAAACATATCAATCATGTCATGCCACAAAGTAGTAGGGCTGTTGATATTGAACAAAAGATATTATTGAGCATCAACAACATCAAATCGTCAGACACTTTAGCAGCAGTTGTTTGTGATGGTGCTGTGAACAACACAGGTCAACACAATGGAGTAATTAGAATATTAGAAGAAGATTTTGGGAAAATATTGCAATAGTTGGTCCGTTTATTACATGCAAATGAACTACATTTAAAAAATATTTCTCCGTTCTGATGGTAATGGTGATGATGGACGTTTAACAGATCCAACTATTTCAACAGGTAAAATAAACATTGCACTAGATATTGATCCAAAAGTTTTAGTTATTTCAGTTATTTCCAGTTCCACGTTGATGCCTTAAGTGGTAATCCATGGCATTCTCAGGCACTATTAAAGACATCTCAGAAATAACTGTGAAAGTTTTTGGACACAAATTATGACATGGAATAATTTTGCAGTGTCGAAAATCTCGAGCAGAATTACCGAAAATTGACTCTAAAACTGACTTCTTGAGCCATAACAAATAGCAAATAACTGAAATAATTTGCTGTTATGTGTTGCCTACTACACTCTGACTATTTTTCCTTCAACAATCGCTTGCATTTTTAAAATTAGTGTAAAGAGATGTCGAGTAATGGAACATTGCATTAAACCATGTGTATTTACATTATACAATTATACAGTAATTTTAGTTCGCAAAATTGCGGATCCAAGGCCCGCTTCCATTTTATTTCAATAGGAGTTTTTTTCATAAGTATTCTAAAGAAAAAAAAGTATATATCTTTTTTTGTATTTTTTGTATTACTAATAAAAAGTTTTAAAATTTATCGGCAGTCCTATGACAGCCAATAAATTTAAAACTTCTTATTAGTAGTACAAAAATGTAAGCCTATGCATAATCAATGTAAACCCACTTTTGGTAAAAAGTGAAACTAGAGTTTTTTATGTTTTTATCATAGATTTTCTTTTAAACACTTTTACATAAAGTTTTTAGCAATATTATCAAAAAAATATTTTAAAAATAATTTCAACTAAAAATTATTTTAAACAAATCTTTCCAACTGTTTAGAAAATACGCGTATTGATGTGTAGGTAAAAAAAATCTTTTAGACTTCCTGAAAAATCCCCCCTCAGTTCTCCCCCTCCACCCCTTCATCCTTCTTCCTTAAATTTACCGAAAAAATATGTCTTCGAAAAATATGTCAACCATTCATTTAATAATAATGAAGTTAAAGTTATTTCAAATTTATCTTAGATTGATTTAATGCTTAATCTATTGATTAGATAATTATAAAAATATTCATGTTTATTCATTATGTCATTAGTGATTGTTAGCAGCCGTGGCGCAATGGTCAGAGTTCTGACTCAAAACCAAGAGGTTTGAAGTTTTTTTTGTTTCAGTTTATAACTTTTGGGTGGGGCAAAGTGTCTTTTTTAATTTGACGCCAAAAATTATATCTAGACTCTTTTCGATGTCAAAATATTTAATCAAAATTTTTATGATATTTATTTGATTTTTATGAATCATTCTCATTGTTTCACAAGCGTAAGGCGTCATTACAAGTCATTGCATTGTGAAATCTTTTGTAAACGAAAAATGAAAAATAGTCTCTCCAGAGTTTATACTGTAATTACAAATCTCTACTAATACTAATTCACTTTTAAAAGCAAACGGTAGAGTTAACATGCCTAACCAAATTAGGAAACGAGCAGCTGATAGAAAAGAGCTTCAAAATGCTGAAAAGAAATGCAAATCGTTAACTGTATATTTTAAGTAAAAAAGTTATTCTGATCTTCTTTTTATAATAATTAGTTTGACTAGATATAGATATAGATATTATCTTTACGTTAAATTTTTTTATTATAGTACTTTTGTTATTACTTGTTTTTTATTGTAATGTTTACGCGAGTTTTTTTAATTTTGGGATAGTTTAAGATCTGAAAGTTTTATTATTAATTACTTACGTATCAAGTGTTTTTTATTATCGACAGTTCTCAAAATGTAACCGATCAAACATTACTCGAAGTCGAAGAAAAAGAGGAAGTTGTTAAAGATGATAATAATGTTAACAAAAGCTTGTCATGCGAAGTAGACCAAAAAATTTAAAAGAATGTGATTTTAAAGAAGAAGAAAAACGATATGATATTGACGAACTCTTGCGCGGAAACCAAGAATTATCACCACATAAAATATACAAAATGTTTACGAACAACTGATGATATAGTATGTTGGAAATATTTAAGACAAGAGACCGTCCGTCTGAGGTCAAAAAAAGCTAAAAAAAAAAACGAGCAAACGGTCACAAGCGATCAACCGATAAACCGAAAGGATCCGAGAAAAAAAAGGTCCCGAGTTAAAAAAAAAGAACGACGTCACGCACATGCGCATATGTAAAATTTTTAATTAATGAAGCGTGACAAAAAGTATATAAAGAGTGAAAAAAAATGAAATAGGTTCACAACGAATGGAATCGAAAAACAAACCGTTACAACAATTTCAAACTCCAACGACAGTAGCAGTAGTTCAACCTTATAAACCTGATCCTCCAATAGATAATGGTGGTACACACGACTTGCATGGGAATCATATTCGAAATTTTGAAGTGTATTAATAAAGCAAAAATAGTGACAATATTAACACTTTCGAGCTTGTTTATTGTTATTGTAGTGGGAGGATATTTATTTGGAGCGTTATTAGGAGTTTTTATATTACTTGGAACAATGTTGGGATTTTATATTTGTAATAAAATAATAAAAAACAAAGTGTAAAATTTTTTTATATATTATATATTATAAATATTATTTTCCAATTCTATTAATTCCGTAAGAAATTCCACCAGAGATAGCTCCACCCAAAACAGCTTTACCAATGGTAGGTAGAAGAGCACTAGTAAAGGAAGGTAAAACAACTTTAGCTAAAAGAGGTCCTAAAAACTTTCCACGCATTCGTCTTGTTCTATGTCTTTTATATTGACTTTTATAATGTCTTTTTTTATGTCTTCTTTTATACATTTTTTTATCGCGGTATAAGTGATGTTAATAAAGTAGGTGCTAAAACAGCAGCTAACAATGGAAGAAATTTACCACGCATGCGTTTACTTAAATGTCTTCTTAAACGTTTTCTACCTGCGCTTTTTAACGGAGGTAAATAAACTCTTCCTCTTCCTCTTTTTCTATGCATTACGACATGTTTGAGGTTGGTTAAAGTAAATTTATATTGTAAAGTCATGTTTTTTTAACATGATCAAATTTTGTTTTTTGCATTTATTTCTTTTAAGTTACATACCAAGGGTAAATCTCTTAACTTGGTCAAAAAAATTTAGACAAACCTCTAAACGGTGGAATCAAATTAAGAGCTTTTTTAAAATCCTCTTTTTGACTAATCGGTCGTAATTCTCCACCTCGAATTCTTTTTCTATGTCTTCTGAATCGCTTTCTACCTGCGCCTTTTAAAGGAGGTAAATAAACTCTACCTCTTCCTCTTTTTTTACATGAACTTTTTTTTATTTTACAAGCGCTGCAACAAAATTTTTTACGCATTGCGTTGCTTTTGAAGATAATCCAAAGCGTAACCTCCTACGTTTGATTTTAGTAGACGTTTAGCAAAATTTTTAACTTTGGTAAAAAATTTTCCTTTCCCTCTATGATGTCGCGCGCTACCTCTATGAAGACGACAATGATGACGACGGTTTCCGCTTCTTCTTGTACGCCTGCGAGCCATGAACACAACAAATAAAAAAAACAAGATTTATGGTTTTTTAAGATTTTTTTTAGAAATAAATAGTCGTTTGCTTATAAAATAATAAATACAAATAGGGTTTCTTTAATAAAATTAAAAATGTTTTTTATAACAAATTAAGACGATTTAAATTTGGTAGGAATATAGTTGAGATCAGTATCGTCTCCTGACCCAAGTTCTACAATTTGAGCTGGATATTGCAAATACATAACAAGTACACCTTTAAATTGTTCTGTAAATTTTACATTGATTTGAAACGAATTATTTCCAGCAATGGTAGCAGGAGGTTTATCGTTGATAAAATTAAAATCGCTGGTGGTGTCAATGACTAAAGGTTCTGTAGTGTTAGTAGTACTAAAGTATAATTTAGGATGTCTCAAAAAACTATCGTCATCACTATTATAAAAATCTGCAAAATTGTTAATATTAAAAGTAGAAGGTGTATTTCCTTTAGACCAGGAAGCATAACTTCCCAAATTGTCCATTGATCATCTTGCTTTGTCAAATCGTATTCAGTAGTATCACCTGCTGAATTAACATATGGAAACATATGATTAAATTTATATACTAAATCTTGATTACATTCAATATGTTTATAAGCAAAAGTTATTAATTCTATAAAAATTTTTTCTATAAATTTTACATCCGTTAAATATTTTTGAATACTATTATCCTCATCTATTATACTAAATGATGATAACATGTTTTTAATTTCATTTTCTGTAATTTCACATTGATGATAAATATTGTCAAAAACAACCAAATATAAATTTAATGAAATAGTTTCATGAATAGTTCCAAACGATTGATAAAATTTCATTTTCATTTCAATCATATTATAAAGTGCATCACTAAATGTAATAACTTGACAGTCTTCTATAAAAGCAAGTATGGTTTCTAAACGAATATGTTGATCGGAATCTAGTTTTTTAATATCATCCCAAGCGCTCCAAATAACGTATTCTTTATCTTTTCTCATTTTTTAATTAGTTATCTAAAAAAATTACACTTATTTAAGCAAAAAATTAAACAGATAAATGTTTAAAATTATAATGTAAATCGTGATTACATTCAATATAATTATAACTCAAAGTTAACAATTCTGAAAAGTTTTTTGCGATTGTTTGTAAACTCGATATATAATTAATACAACTATTCTTTTTCATATCTTCTATAGATTTCGTATCTTCTATAGATTCCATATCTTCTATAGATTTCGTATCTTCTATAGATTCCATATCTTCTATAGATTTCATATCTTCTATAGATTCCATATCTTCTATAGATTCCATAATTAATTTTTCTCTATGACTACAATCAAGCTGAATTTTAGAAAAAATATCCAAATAGCAATCCAGTTTATTTATAGACATAACTTGAATTGCTTGCGTAAAAGAACTCTTAATATCCTTAACATCTTTGAGCACATTACTAAATGAGTCTGTTTGAAAGATATTAATAATAAGCGATTATTCTTGATAAACGTCCATATTGTTCTTCATCATGTTGAAAAATAGTATCCCAAGCTAAGCGTGTAGGCCAATCCATTTTTTATTAGTTTTCTAAAAAAAGTTTACAAAAAAAATTACTTAATTTTACATTTAATATACAAATTATTTTCAATTAAATAATCATCAATGTCTGCTGTCTTTATAAAATTACAATATCCATATCCAACATTTTCTTGATCTTTGACTGGTTGTTGAAAAGACACATTGTTTTCAGTCATAAAACTTTTTTTTATTTGTTTACCATGAGGACCACATAATTTAAAAGTAATAACACGATTTATAAAAGGCCATTTTAATACTGCATCATAAGGTGTAGATCGCATCATTATATATAAACCAATTTCTTCTTCTTCATGATTATCGCATTTCATATTGATATTCATTTTCATTAAAAATTGATAATTTTTATAAAAAAAGGAACACTATAATAAGCCTTGCTTTCATCTTTTATTTGTTCTTTAAAATTTTCAAAAATCCATATTTTGCTACCATGACCATTATTATTATGCATTTCTTCCAACATAGATAGACGAAAATCTAAATTCGTTATTTTGTTATTATATAATCCATTGAATAAAAAACTCGGATTGTCAGTGTAAATAAATGAAGGTGTGCCAGCCATAATTTTTACTAATCTAAAATAAAAAAATTATAAAAAAAATATTACAAAAAAAATTTATTTTTTATCTATTTTTTCTTGTTCAATTTTTTCTTGATTTATTTTACTCGAGTTAAATAATTTTTTATATATATCTTCATCATCCTCGATTAAAATAATTTCTTCTGGTGTTGTTAAATCTATTTCGCAAAAGTTTAACTCTTGATCTTCTGTTTTTTCTGTATTCATCTTGTTGCGTTTTACAATGCGTGTTCGAGCCATTTGATTTTGTCAACTAAAAAACACGCTTTTTATGTATAAAATTTAATCTCTACAGATTAACGCGAAATAAAAGCTAAAGTGATGCAACTTTATGCGATGAAAAGAAAATGCTGTGTCATGCTAGTTAAATTTAGAAAGTTTTAATACCGCTTTTATGAACAAGATTAAAGAGATTAAAATACGGAGTAAACAACTTTTTAATAACACTGCGAAGAAAAAAAACTCTGCGTAAAGTGTTTTAAATGAATTCAAAACTCCATGAACCATCACGTCGACGTAGCATAGTGCATTCGCATTCCGCACTATGTTTCAAACGCCATAACATTTGCCCGCCGTGGGTTCAAATCTCGCTCATGTAATATCATTTCTATGTTAAATTATCAAGTTGATAAAACTTGGTAGCGTATGTCTAGTTAGTTCTATGTTAAAAATATCAAGTTGGCGAAAGTTGACTTGGTAATGTATGTCTAGTTAGTTCTATGTTAAAAATATCAAGTTGGCGAAAGTTGACTTGGTAATGTATGTCTAGTTAGTTCTATGTTAAAAATATCAAGTTGGCGAAAGTTGACTTGGTAATGTATGTCTAGTTAGTTCTATGTTAAAAATATCAAGTTGGCGAAAGTTGACTTGGTAATGTATGTCTAGTTAGTTCTATGTTAAAAATATCAAGTTGGCGAAAGTTGACTTGGTAATGTATGTCTAGTTAGTTCTATGTTAAAAATATCAAGTTGGCGAAAGTTGACTTGGTAATGTATGTCTAGTTAGTTCTATGTTAAAAATATCAAGTTGGCGAAAGTTGACTTGGTAATGTATGTCTAGTTAGTTCTATGTTAAAAATATCAAGTTGGCGAAAGTTGACTTGGTAATGTATGTCTAGTTAGTTCTATGTTAAAAATATCAAGTTGGCGAAAGTTGACTTGGTAGTGTATGTGGAGTGTGTGAGAACGAGTGAGCGTACGAGTGTGTGAGTAAGCAGGCTAAGGACTAAGGCAGGACTAAGTAAGTTAAGTAAGGACTAAGTAAGGTTAAGAAAGTAAGAAAAAATGCGTTCGTATAAAAAAATAAACACTGTAAGAAAAAAATAAAAGTAAGTAGGCCTACTAAGACAAAGTAAAGACAGAATAAGTAAGGTTGTGTCAGGGTGACACTATGTTTTTTATCTTGTAAAAAAAAGATATAAAAAAAAGTTAAAGTCAGAAAGTTAGAGTCAAAAAATTAAAGTAAAAAAAAAAATGGCTGCAGATGATATTGATTTTTCCCGTATGATTGTAAGACGGAATTTATTTTCAAGACCTCCGTATTATAAAAGTAACTTAAGACCCAAATATACATCTAAATTACCCAAATATACAGTAGATGGAAAATGGCCTTTTCATAGAGATGCCTTTTTTGAATTTTTTGATAGGACCTCATTTGATGAAAATGAGTTAGCAGATCCAAATAATACGGAAATAAGAGCTCTAAGACGTAGAAGAGCTAAGAAAAATTTAAAAAAAATAAAGCGTCAAATTTGTAGAAAAGCACTGATGTGTTACCGAAAAACAAAAAGCAAGTATATAAATAATAAACAAAATCGTGAATTGGATCGAGTAGGAAAACCGATATATCGTTTTGTTTTAACAAAAGTGGATCGCAATAAACAAAGAAACGAAGTATTTTTAATATTTAAATGAGACATAGAAGACATAGAGGTCATAGAAATGCTAAAAGATATATTTTTGTTCACCGAAAATCGAGACCTCATCCTAGATTACATCATTTGTTTAATTGGTAAAGGGCGAAAACGTATACTTAGAAAGCGTGGTAAAGGTATCCTTGGTAGCTTATTAGGTCATATACCCGTACTTGGTGGTGTATTTAAAACTATATTTTAATCGGATTAAAAAACATGTATAAAAAAGCACAACTTTGTAAAACGTTTATTTACAAAAAATGAATTCAACAGTGTGCAAACATGTAAAAAGAAAGACGCATATAAAAAAGTATTGCGACAAATGTTTCGTTCAAAAATTTCGACAGCATGTTCAAGAAAATTTAAAAGAATATCTATGGTTGATAAAAGAATGGAAAAACAGAACAATAAGCTTAAAAATTTACGAACATCTGTTCGTAAATTTTTAAGCTTATTTTTAAACGAGCGCGTTTGGTGATTATATACTTACTTATGAATATGAAAACGGTATCGTCGAAATCATCAGTAGTGATAAAGAAAACGGACACTTGAAAATATCTACTTTTTTTTTTTTTTTTGGGGGGGGGGGGTTATATTAGATTTTGACATTGTAATAAATTGTATTGTTTATCACATATCAATGACGGTGTGTTTTATGTCGGTAATAAAATACCAAAAATATATTGATAAAAAAAATATTTAATAGTGTTTTTTCTGTTTGTTTTTTTCCAAAAAAAAGACTATAAATTTAGTTTTTTTGAAATAAAAAAAATTCATTTTGATCAAAATTTATTGAAAAAATGGAGTTTAAAACTTGTTTAAACGATTTTTATAAATCGATTAATAATTTAGAAACTTAATCCTTTACAACGGATGATAGTTTAAAACAAGTCCAGGGTAATTTTAAATTATTTTTTCGTTTGGATGGAAGTAAACAAATCAAAGTAACTCGTGTTAATAATAAAGCCCATATTGATTTTATTTATGGTGAAAACAAACACGAATTTGAAATGGTCTATGAAGACTTTGTTAATGTTATTAAAGAGTCATTTAACATTTGGTTACTCGAAGAAGCAGACATAAAAATTGAATTTTAAAGCTTATGCAGAGATTTATTATCCGTTTCCGCAATTACAAGATTTTTTTATTTCACTATTTAAAACGAATAGTAAAGCCAAGAGAGATTTTTCATTGTCACATTGTTTAAAACAGGGACAAATTATTAAAGTAACACGTTCCAATGAACATCTCAATGTTGTGTTTATATATGAAGATGGAAACGAACATTCTTTTGAAATTCCTTTGAAAAATTTTTTATTGTAGGGGAGACCGGGGCTAGTTGGCCGCAGGGGTAAGTTGACGAACTGCGTTTATCTTTAGAGCCTTTCATAAGAAAGTGACAAAAATTACTCAGAAACTTCCTTATTGACCATTTCATCATTCACTGTAGTATTGTCAGGATTCGCGCATGCGCATGGGAGATATTGAGATTTATGCGTTTTTTGGACAAAAACGTAACTTTTAGAACATCGCTTCTTGTTTAATTTACAAAGAAAATGTTTAGTCGTATGAAAAAAAAATTATTGTAAAAGTTCCAGTCACAATTGGTTTACTATATCCAGTCAGACTTTTTTTTCTAAGCTGCTGTTTTTCAGGATCTATAGACTGTTTATTAAAAAAAAAAGCTTTCGGGGTAAGTTGACAAATTTTTCACGGGGTAAGTTGACTCGTAGCATTTACTATGGAAAAAAATATTTATTTTTATAAAATTATTATTATTATTTTTTTTAATTTTTAACAATATTGAAAATATTTATTCTTACAAAAAAATTAAAAAAAAAATCTTTTTAGTTTTTTTTACCACAGATAAAAGGTGGGCTACTGTTTGGCTTTTATACGGACTAATATTTGGTACCAACTAAAGGTAATATTAAATTTTGGGATAAAATTGTTGCAAAAATTAATTTTAAAAAAATTTCTATTAATTTTGCACTTAATAGTGCATTAAAAGTCATTTTTATAGTTTGCGCCAACTTACCCCGTGGTGGGGTAAGTTGGCGCAAATTTTTTTTTTTTTTTCTGAGGGCCCGGAAAGGCCCCAAGATTTTTTTTTTGTAAATGAATGCAAATTTTATAAGAAAACCTAATCCATACTCTTTAAGACTACACTTTAATATTTTTAAAAAAATGTACTGTTAGGGCTACAGAGCTCATAGAGTAAAAACCGAGCCAACTAGCCCCGGTCTCCCCTATGTTATCCATTGTCAAGAAAAATGGCTTTTAGGCGAAAAAGACAGAATCATAGATCTAAAACACGTAAGAGTAATAAAAAGAGGATACGCAGATTGGTAAGAGGAAGAGGATTAGCTGATTTTATAACCCCTAAAAATGTAACCAACGCATTGCAGGTGGGTTCGCTGTTATACGGTATAAAAAAAGCGTGGAAAGGCAAAAAAACAAAAACTGCTCCTGTTCCTGTTGTTACAAAACCCGCCAACCCTTATATGCCTCCGGAAAAAGTGTTTGAAGTATATTAAAAAAATAGTTGTAAAAAAATATTATATTAATTCATTTAATGAATATATATGTACAAATAAAAAATTGTTTGTTTTTTCTTCTCCTTTTTTTCTTTTTGTATCGTTTGATGGTAATTATTTTTTTTCCTTTACAAGTTAAACACTGCGTCTTGTGAAGATGTATTTTGACCGCTCTTTTAGTAATGGTGTTAAATATCCACACTTCTTTATTTAATACGTGAATCGTGCAATTTTTTAATAAAGCTTCTTTTTTTTTATCTTTTAATACGAGGAAATAGAGTTCGCCATAACCATTGCACGTAGCGCATTTTTCTTTGACAATTTCTTCTAGTAGTGTGTGTGCTGTTCTCTTCATGATTCTGTTTATATTAAATTCAGAGCAATCTGCCTTTTTATTTCTTTTTTAGTCATGACATCATCAATAGGTACATCTAAAAATTGACTGGCTGTCTTTAATCGAGACCTTGACGATGCTTTAAAATGGCCTTTGACCAAAAAAGTCATTTTTACCTTGAGAGATGAAGATAAATTTTTTGCTCGCACTATTACGAATGATAATTATCTTTAAAGTTTAGAGGCTAGTTCTTTTGATAAACCGAAGAATATAATGTGGCTGTTGGTTTCAACAATTTTATTTCGCATGAAGAACTAAAACAATTTATTATTAATAATAATTTATTTATCCCGATTACTATTCAATAATATATTTTATGTAAAAAATGTATTTTTTCTCCTTTTTTGATATGTATTTGTACTTTTTTATCTATAATTATTATACATTATTTTTTTTAGATTAACTAATAAAAAAATGAATGCAATAGAAATATTCAAAGAAATCAGTCTGGAACTAACCATTGCCATCGTGAAATCTATCAAATTTATGCTCAGAATACCTTTTGGAATCAAAGAAACTTTAAAAAATGGTTTGGATATTGTAGAGTATTTTAAAGATAACACTATACAAAGCGAACAAGGGCATATTTACGAATCACTAGAAAGTAAATTGGAATATTTACTTGTATTATGCAAAACTATTCATCGAATGGATATTGTCACTAAATATAAAAATCAAATACCACGACTACCTACTTACGAAGAAAGCATAGTTAAAAATCTACCACCTGTTTACTCTCCACCCAATACATTTTATCCAAGTGCTGTCGTAGAAGCCAAACAAGAAGAACTTTTAAATTTTTATCATTTTTGTAATGCTGAACCACCTGAAGCACCTGAATGTGCCCAAGAACCAGAATTCCTCTAAAAAACTTTTTTTTGGGAATCAATTCATAGTTTTTTTACTTGTATAGTAAAACTATGAGTTGATTCCCAAACAATATTTTTTTATTCTATTTTTTAACTATTTGTAACTTTTTTTTAGACAATTAATTAAAAAATGGGCAGCGATTGGGGCAATATTGGCACCATACTTGATAGAGAATTTACTTCATTTCGCTACTTTCTGTATAAACGTGGAAAACAAATGGAACGAAAAAATAAAGTTAAAAAAGTGGACAAAAAAACAAGAGATCGTTGCCGTTATTTGGAAAACATTCATTCTCATATTAAAAACTTTGAACAAGAAACACTGATTTGGTTTAACCCAGAAGAACGACATTTTTCTTATTATCTTTTTCATTACGATGACCCATGAAAATCAATCTCAACTCACCTTGAAAGATTTATGTAAAAGAACTTTGGCACATCAACGAATTCGTTTTGAATTTACACAGTTACAAAATAAAATCTTTTCTCTGTTCGATAAACCAAACTACCACTTACCAGATGGAAAAATAAAGATAATATTAGATTATTGTTTTATAGCTTTCATTCGCTAATTCGTTTTGAATTGGAATCCTTTTTGAATGTTAAAAAAAAACATTTATTATTTTTTCATCTTCAAAGACGTTATCTTTACAATTTATTTCATTTACTTTTTACAGAAATATCGTATTTTGCTGATCCACGTAAACAACTAGAAACACATTTAATGAAAAAACTATATCATTTAATAATGGAATATATAAATTGGTCAAAACAACAATATTTTTATACTACTGAACCTTGTTTTATTCATTTTAATATTGTAAAACAATTTTTTTAATTTTTTTTTAGATAACTAATAAAAAAATGCAATATTACGAAAGAAGCAAAAACTTTTACGAATACAAGTTCATCCACATTGTCAGATGGTTTTGTATTGAATCAAAAAATAACATGGATCAAGATATAAAATCCTTAAAACAATTATGTAAAAGAAATTTAGCTATTAGAAGAACTAAAATCGAATTGGAATTATTAAAAGATCAACTAGGATTTTTATATCCTCGGTTCAATTCTGAGGATTTTTTTTATATTAGTTATAAATTGACTTTTTTAAACGATCATAATTTATTTTTTTGGATACAAAGAAGAATTATATTTTATTTACATCGATTATTTAGATCACATATTTTAATCCCTTTATTAATGATGATGAAGTTCAATTTTTCTATAATTGTGCTATGAAATATGCTCAATGGACAGTAGATCAATATTATTATATTATTGAAAATAATTTTGCAAATTATAAAAATAATATTTTATATTTATAGCTAAACTAATAAAAATGCAACTAATAAGAAAAAGTTTTGAAGAATACAACATGCATTATCACGAATGGGTATGGTTTTGTCCACAAACAAGACTAGACTATAAATACGAAAAAGTACCTACGTTAAAACAATTATGCAAAAGAAAAATGGGATTAGCAAGAATACAAATTGAAATGGAAACATTTTTAAAAGAACTTGGCAAAGTAATTCCTATTGAATATTACGATTCGGATAAATATATTATTTGGACTCAAACTTTTTACACGACGACTGAAATTGGACCTCGATTCTTATACAGAAAACATTTGGAATTTTTTTTTGATCAAGCTTTTTTTTTATATATAACTGTTGAAATTTTTAACTCTCATTATATTCTACCTTATTTAAATAATACACAATATGATCATTTTTATATTTTATTAAAAAATTATGTAAATTGGGCTTTAGAGCAATATTATTATATTATTTCTCATCAATTTGTACATAAAAATGATGTTATTTTATATTTATAGCAAAACTAATAATAAAAATGAAAACATATATAAAAAATGAAAACATATACAAAAAATAAAAAAATACCAAAAAAAGTACGCCAACAAATGAAAGGTATATTTTTTTTTTATTTTTTAAAAATTCTAATTTTTTATTTATTTAAACTCATTTTGTTTCTTTTTTACAGCCATGTATGCCTACTATTTTTGTTTACAAAAGGAATCTCTCACTCAATCACGATTATTAAACCAAAGATACTTTTGTGTAAAAAAATGTGGCTCGTGTCAAGCTTGTAAATTACCAAAATAACTTTTGTATTATTTTATTTTAGAATATATTTTTTTATTACATTTGTCTTTTTTATTCCTTATTTTTTTTATTTTTTATTCCTCTTTTTTTATACAACTTTATACTAACATTCTTTTTTTTAGATATAAATAAAAAATGAATATTAATAATGATGAAAATTGGGAAACGGAACTCGTTGCTCCATCTTTTGAATTCCAACAACCAAACATGAAATTTTGTAAAGTGCAATAAATTAGAAGTTATAAACTTAAAAACAAAATAATCACAAGAAAAAATAGAAGAAAAATCAATATGTGACGCTCCTCCCTTTAAGATCGAAGAAGAATGGATTTGTGACGCCCCCCCCCCCCATTTAATTTAAACTGTAAATACTATTATGAATAAATTTTGTAAATATTATTATGAATAAATTTTTTTTATTTTTTTAGCAAACTAATACAATGATTGAAAATTCAAATTGTGTGGAGAAAAAAATTGTTTTGACAGTTGAAGAAGGACTATTCGTTGTAGAAATGTCTAAAATATATAACATAACCTTCATCGAAGAACTCGATATTTATAATAACTACATCACGATTGGAAAAGAAGTTTACCCAAACATGACGTTTGAAAATTTTGTGAAATAAAAACTACCCTATTTTCAGGGAGCAGTATTGTAATTTTGAATTGTATCAGTTTTTTTATATAAAAAAATTTTTACACCTTATCCTTTCATTTTTTTGTCTGCGCATGCGCGTGACGTCGTTCTTTTTTTGCTCGGAACCTTTTTTTAATTGGGACCTTTCAGTTTATCGGTTTTTCGGTTTATCGGTTGATCGGTTGATCGCTTGTAACCGGTGGCTCGTTTTTTTTTGAGCTTTTTTTGACCTCGGACGGACGGTCTCTTGTCTTAAATATTTCCAACATACTATATCATCAAACAACTTAAAACAGAAGATATATTTTCGATTTCCCAAAACATTAAAACATCGTTGCAAACGCGCTTGTAAAGAAGAATATTTACAAAATGGATTTGTTTACAGCAAAAGTGAAGACGCAGTCTACTGCATATACTGCACTTTATTTCTAAATCAGGATAAAAAAATCTTTTGGAGCTTTTGTTAACCGTGGATGTAAGGAATGGCACAATGTTTTAGAGAAACAAAATCTACATATAGGCAATAGATATCATAAAGAAGCTATCGAACAAGCTAATGGCATTTGTTGTCGTTTTGAAGATCCAAGACAAACCATTCCATTACAAAGCGATAGCACTTTAAAAAACCGACAACAAATGTACCCGTACATTGTTGAAACATTAGGTAGAATAGTGCATTTGATGGGGAAACAAGGACTTGCATTTCGTGGAACTTATGAAAAGTGTATGAAAAACTCAGACCAAAAAGGTAATCCTGAAAACTTTCCTGCATTTGTGAAAGAAATAGCTCGCCATAACGCTGAACTCAATGCGCATATACAAACACCATTACGCAAAGATGTCAGCTACCTTGGCCCCAATAAAGGAGTTTATTGCATTAATGAGGAGACAAGACAAATTGCATTACTGCTAAGGTTTTGTGCTTGGTTCCCTCGATAATTTGCAGTGAGGAGATAACTGCTTTCCAGGAGTTAGTTGAAATGTATAAAAGTGATCTTCCAAACTCAGAAGCTGTAGATCAAGAATTCATGTTTTGGAAAAGAAAATGGTCTGTCATTAAACCTGAAGATAGACCTAATACTCTAGCTAAAGCCATTAAAATCTGCGATGAAAATTAACATCCTTATCTCTTTGAGTTTCTAAAGATATACACTAGCCGTAACGTCCACAGAATGTGAACACAGCTTTTCAGCAATGCGAAGATTAAGAACATGGTTGAGAGCCAGTATGACTGCAAATAGACTTGGTTCATTAGCCATCATGAATATCCACTACAATAAAATTGTTGATTATAAACAAGTCTCAAAATTATTTTTTACTTTACAACCTTGAAAATTGTATGAAAAAAGTTTAGTTTTTGAATAAAGGTTTAAACCATTTATCAAAGTATTATTAATCTTTGTATCGATACCCATTTTCTAGCAAGGAGCTTGTTTATATGCTTATGCAGTATAAAAATAGAAAAACTATTGGGAGAACAATAAATTCGTTAATGTGAACATTGTTTACACAATATATAGCTATGTTTCATGAAAATTTTATTAAGTAAATTTAGTAAGATATTTGTTTGGTGTTTTAAAACTGCCTATTTTTTTTCAAAAACAACCCCTCCTCCCAAAAAAATTTCACGGTATTGTCCTGATTTTGTATGAATATATACAACTTACGATATTGACTTATTCTGTAACAAAATCATAAGAACTATACAATCTGCTGTATCTGATACCATACCTCATTGTGATTTTAAACATAAAAATTATGAATATATTACTTCAGGTTGGAATGACTATGCTTAAGATAAACATGATATTGCAAGAGATGCATTCAAGAAATGGATTTTTCAAGGAAAGAAGTAAAAGGGTGATATTTTTGAAAATAATGCAATAAACTTAGTTGCTAGTGTTGGAGGTGCTACCGGTGATAGTAGTATTGCTACTATGGAGAAACTTTCAAAAATTGTATAACTCAACTAACAATGAAAAACCTCAACTTCATAAAGGAAATGGAACTTTCTACAGAAAAATCTAATATTATTCTGAGTTACATTGATATATCTACTACAATAAAAGCTCAAAAACAAGGAAAAGCAGCTGGACCTGACGACCTTTGTATGGAATCTTTTACGTACGGTGAAAGTAGAGTGCAGCTTTTTATTACTATTTTTTTAATTTATGCATTAAATATGGTTATTTGCCATCTAGATTTTGTGAGGCCGCAATTATTCCACTAGTGAAATCTAAAATGGCTGATTTAACAGATGTGAACAACTATAGAGCCATAGCTGTTTCCTCTGCTTTATCAAAAATATTTAAGAGTCTTTTATTACAAAAAGTCAATATGTACAACATTAATAAAAATGATGATTACCAATTTGGCTTTAAACAAAATCACTCAACAACGTCATGCTTAAAACTATTTATAAAGACTGTACCGTACTACACATGTAGAGGAAGCCATGTATTTGCTTGTTTCATAGACTTTAATAAAGCATTTGACAGTGTCAATTGTTGGCTCTTGTTTCAGAAATTACAAGATGATGGGTAACCCGAAAAACTTGTTTGTTTGCTAGCATTTTGGTATAGTAATCAACAAATGTCTGTTCGATGGCAGAAAACAAAATCAAATAGTTTTGGAGTTGGAAATGGGGTTCGTCAAGAGAGTATATTGCACGCCACATCTATTTAACTTTTACATACACAATTTGATTTTATCAATCTCAAACCAACGTATTGGATGTAATATAGGTGGCATCTTCATGAACGTGTTGACTTACGCTGATAATATGGTTCTAATTGCACCTTATTGGTTTTCTCTTCAAAAACTTATAAGCTTTACAAATAAGGAATCTTCTTTAATTAACATGTCCTTTAATATCAACAAAACCGTATGTATGGTGTTTAATCCAATTCAAAAATCAAAAATTATATCAAACTCCTTCCCAGAATTATGCGTAACAGGCTGTAAAATTGCTTTTGTTGAATCTTTTAAATATCTCAGTCAAATAGTTAAAAATGACCTAAACGATGATCTTGATATAACCAAGGAGGTAAAGGGTCTATACAAGCGTACGAATATTCTAACTAGACGCTTTCATTAATTACCAGAGTAAAAGTTAAATTGTTTAAATCATATTGCATTTGTTTATATGGTGGCAAAATTATGTTTATATCTGTGGCAAAATTATAATGAGAAGATTACTAAGATTACTAAGATCATCGGAACCTTAAAAAAAATAATAAAAATAAAAATAAACAAACAAATTAACAAATACATTGTAAAGTATAAGTTACAATAAAGTAGAACATATATATATATATATATATAAATATATATATATATATATATATATATATATATATATATATATATATATAATATATATATATATATATATATATATATATATATATATATATATATATATATATATATATATATATATATATATATATATACATATGTATATACATATAGAATCTTTTACATAAGCGAAACTGTAAACAATATAAACAACATCTATAAATAAAAAAATAATATAATGATTGTAAACAACATAACTACAAAGTTTTAGAGAAAAATAACAAAATTCAAAAATAAAAAAATGTAGATAAAATAATTAGTAATACTGTCAAATGGAGGGAAAAAATTAAATTTTTTATTTTGTTTTTAAAAAGACAAAAAGAATTGGTCGATCAATCAAATTTCGGCAAAACAACTATAGTTTTCCTACAAATCTAAACATTGATAATAACATTATTAAAAATAAATCTTTTATTGCTGAAACACTTAATCAGTATTTTGTCAATGTAGGTTCGACTTTAGCGTCAAAAAGAGAAACTACGAGCAGTATCTTAATCCTAATAAGACCTCTAAGATGGAGAATTATGAAATTTTTGAAAAGGAACTCTTAGATGCAGTATATATTTTAAAACTAAACAAAAGTATGGGATATTAACTATTTTATTAATTAAAAAATTAATAAAATAGTTAACAATCCCTCTTTTACATATTTTTAATCTCTCTTTAAAACTAGGTATTTATCCGGAGAAACGTAAAATTGCGAGGGTCAAACCCATTTTCATATCAGGAAGTTTCAAATCGAAGATTATGACATTAAAAGCATGTTTAAAATGGCTCAAAAGTTATCTAAGCAATAGAAAACAATAGTTATCTTATGAAGAAGGAAAAACTGATTTCATGACTATAACTTGCGGTGTTCCCCAAAGCTCAATTCTGAGTCCACTTTTATTTCTTATTTATGTAAGCGATTTCCATAAGTTTTCAAACATTTCAAACTCAGTTTTATTTCCAGATGACACGAGTTAATTTTATTCTAATGGAGATTAACCTTTTATTTAAAATAGAAAACAAGGAATTTATTCATATCTCGCGAATGGTTTAAGGCAAACGAATGGTCCTTAAATTTAAATAAAACTAAGTATACTTTTTTTCATAGAATTCACGATAAAGAAAATTTTCAATTAAAACTTCCTGATAACTCTAAAATAATTAGAGAGTCTTCATTAAAGTTTTTAAGAGCGATACTTGACTTTGACTAAATTTTCTATTGCCATTAGAGGTTCTAAATTATGGAACACTTTATTAAATAACGAGCTGAAATTTTGTTGTTCTCTTTTTCTATTCAAACAAAAACTCAAAAAAAATTAAATTCTTTTTAAAATTCTTTTTTTTTTCAATTTTTTAATCTTATTAACTTGTCTCTAATTTAAATTACCCTACTAACTTATCTTTAGTTTTTAGGTGAGACTATTTTTTATTTTATTTTTACGATTTTCTTTTGATTAGTAACTGATCTTAACATATTTGATAGATAGTAAATGCTTAACATATTTTTAAATATTTGTATATAATTTTAAAATAGTACAAAGTAATTGTATGTTTACCTTTTAATGGTTGTACACGTTTGCTAATGAAAGCACGTCGGGGCGTAGTGATAAAGCAAATATTGTCTTCTTCTAGCCCCTGCCATGTAGATTTTATTTATATAACACGGCATTGTATTCTTTTTTTATATAATATAATGATTTTTATATAATATAATGATGAAATAAATAAAAATAAAAATATATATAAAAAAAAAAAAAATAGAATAAAGTTTATTCCATAGGTGCGTTCCACGATGAGCAAGACAAAATTGATTAAAACTTGTTTAACAAAAAGGTTCGTTAAAATTTTTTTTTAAAGAGTGTATTTTTTGCTGGGTTTAAAACTGAAAAGATCTTTAAAGACTGGGGGGATATATTGTTTTTCCACATATAAGCAAAGCATAACATTTTCAAATTATTGAGTTTAAATATATTTAAAATTTTTATTTCAATAAAATAAGGTTTACAATGATAAATACGATCAGCAAAGTTAATTACACGAATTGCTCGTTTCTGACAGCGATAAAGAAGATGTAATTTACTTTTTTCAGTACTTTCCCAGGCAATATTAGTGTAGTTTATGTGGCAGTGAATAAATGAGAAATAAAGTTGCCTTAAGCTTTTCTTATTTAGATAAGTTCGAGCTTTGTATAAAACTCCAATGTTTTTAGAGACTTTAGTGCATACATAATTAATATGCTGATTCCAAGTGATGTTCTCATTGAGAGAAACACCTAAGAATTTAATAACGGGTCTCTTTGTGCTTCAATTTTATAAAAAAAAAATACGAGGCAAGCTTGAGGGTAAATTTTTTTTTTCCTAAGCGAATGAAAAAGAGTCTCTTTAGTCCTTATTTAATGTTAATTTAATGGATTTGAACCAGTTGGATAAAAGTTTAAGTTCTTTATTTAAGGTGGAAAAACTTCGCTGATATTACTCTCAGAGATAAATAAATTAGTATCATCAGCGAACTCAGATCAGTAGCATTAATTAGATTGTTTATATAGATTAAAAAAGAAGGGGTCCAAGGATTGAACCTTTGAAATACCACAGGTTATATTTAAACAATTGTTGTGATAGTTGTCATTACCAACAACAAATTGTTTTCGGTTTGTTAAATAACTTCTAAACCACCTTAAAACTTGGTTATTTACTCCATAGTGTTTCAGTTTTTCGAGTAGGATATGATGGTCAACTGTATCAAAGGCCTTCGATAAGTTGATAAAGATACCTAAGGTATAATTTGATTGTTCAAAAGATTTTGAAATTTTATTTACAAGTTGGATAATTGCATGCTCTGTTGTCCTTTTTAAAACCAAAATGGTTAACATAGAGTAGGTTATATTTGTCAAGGTGTTTAAACATTCTGTTGCACATAGTTCTTTCAAGGATTTTTGAGAGTATCGAGAGCACAGAGATATTTTGTCTGATCCACATGATTTGTTTTTTTAAATAGATTTGAACGCCTTTTTAAATTCTTCAATTAATAAATCAGAGGATAGCTCAATAGAGCATATGCACTTATCCAAGGATAATAAGAAATCACTAAATAAGGTTCTGGTGATAGGAATTTTATTTGATAGTTTAGGACCTATTTCAGTAAAAAATTTATTAAATTCATGTGATATAGCATTTGGTTCAAATTTACTAGTATCATCAATTTTAATCATTTGTGGCAGAAAACCGAAGCACTTCCCTGTAATTTTCTTCATTATTTCCCAACTGCGCTCAGTGTTATTTTTGAATTTGTTAAATAATTCTGAATCTTAATTAATTCTAATATATATATTTAGGTGCCCCAAGAAGTCCTAACGTTATACCACAGCGCACCACGGATAAACATTTAATTGGAAGTTCACGCCTCCTTTCTAACCGATCGCAAAACTTGAACTACGGATCCTTTGTTTCTGAGGCAAGTGCGCTACCACTGCGCCACGGCTGCTTAACTTCTGTTTGATTTTGGAAGATTTTTTAAACCCCTTGGTAATCCAAGGATATATTATCATTTGTATTAATGTTATTCAAATGGAGTAAAGTTGGTCTTCGAATAAATTAAGGTTTTCTGATTAATACTACGTTTCTTCAATACTTTTAATTGTCAGTGTTTTTTTCTATATTTGTATTTATTGTTACGAAAATGGTTAAAAGGTTCGTTATATCAGTTTTTAAAATAGCTTTTTACATACCATTATTAAAAATATCAGTTGAAATAAAGTTATCGATTAAAGTCGCTGAGTTTATAGCTACTTGGGTATGGCGATTGACGAGGGGGATTGATTCTGTTTCAAAAAATGTGTCACAAAAACTTTTTACTTTATAGTCATTGTTATAAAGAAAACAATTCAAATTAAAGTCCCCAAGTAAAATATTTTTTTTCTTTTCGGCATCGCCATTTTTAATAATGTTTAGCAAAAACATGCTAAGGTTTTCACTCACGCTAACAGGTGGCTGGTAACAACAGCTAATCAATAAGTTTTTTGTTTGGTTTTTTTCGATTTCGATTTTGAAACTTCTTTGCCGCTATCAGAAACGCTCAAATTGCTTCTAAAAACAAGCCTTAGTGTTTCGTGCTAATAAATAAAAACTCCAACACCTTGTTTGTTTATTTGTCTCTCTAAAGAAAAAATATTAAAATGCGGAGTTTGAAAATTACTATTTACAGCTTTTGATGTAATCCACGTATCTGTTAAGCATATTATATTAAAAAAGTTCTAGTAGAATTAAAAGTTTTTCAAAGTTGCTATTTAGACTTCTTATAATTGAGGTGGAGAGTTTGGTTCTAATTTGATTTGAATTTTTGTCAATAACATTCTTAAATAGATACTCTTCTAGTTCGCTCGGAAAAAGATACGAGTGATCTGAAAAAGCCTCACAATAAAAATTATTGTAGGGGTCTGAGTTTTCCTCGTGGGAAAAAAAATTCTTTTTCGAAAAAATCAAACGTCAGAGATTCAAAATTATTTAATGCAGTCATGATTGTTTTATGTATGTTTAAAGGAGTTGTTTTTATTTTAATACTTTTTTCTATTGTTAAAAAGTATTAAAATAAAAAGTATTTTTAAACAAATAATTTTATCATAACGAACGGCAACATTCTCTAATTTTTTCTTGATGGCAATGGTTTCTAGTGAGAAGTCTTCGTTTACGAAAATATTTGTTCCTTTTAATCAATTTTTTTTTTTTTTTTTATATTTTCATTTTATCTTTATATCGTTGAAGGTTAAGAACTATTGTACGAGGTCTTCCGTCTTTCTTCTGTCCGGTGCGGTGGGGGCGCTCGATTTCAATATCTTTAACACCAAGTTTTTGTTGAAAAAATAACGAACTTTTTCATCTGTTTGTCCCCAAGTTTCTTTTTCGTCTTTGTATAAACCATCTTTTCGAAGATTATTTCAACGTAAACAATCTTTTAGTTTTCGTTTTTTTTTTTTAAAGTTCATTTTCGATTAATTCTTTTTCTAATTGTTTGCTATTGTATTCGATTTTTTTATGAATAATGTTTTCGTTAAAGCTTTCGCTTTTTTCTTCAATTTCTTTTTCAATTTTTTTGATTTTAATTATGTTTTCATTAGCATTGGTCTCAAGCTTGTCCAATCTTTCTGTTAAAATTTTCAGATTTCCACTTAGGGGCCATCCATAAAGGACGTCATGCAAATAGGGGGGGAGGGGGTCCATATTAAAAGGACAAAAAAGGACAAGGGGAGGGGGGTTATCAGAAAAGGACGTCACTTTATATAATTTTTTTTATATAAACATGTGTTTTGATGGAGTTAACGTAAGGGAATGTTATACTTTTATCTATCGTAATATAGGCAAGAAATTAGTGTTGATATTTGTTTAAATTTTATTTTTGTATAAAAAATATATTGAATATATTACAATTAATTATATATTGCTCAACCCTTGGTAGTTTCTCGTATCGTACGTATCGTTAGTTGATCGCTACGGGTTTTCGTGCTAATTCTTTTAATTGCGTGCGTAATTCGTCCCCAAGGACTTAGTGTTAATATCATATATGATTTTAAATAGAGTTTTACAAATATTTGTCCAAAGGGAATTGCTTGCGTAGCAATTAATAATAATTGTCTAAAGCGAATATTACAAATGATTGTCCAAAAGGAATTTGACGGGAAAAACCACATCTTTACTTTTTAAAGTATTTGTGTTAATAAAGACAGAATTTCAAAGATTCAGAAATTCATTCAAAGTCAGTGCAGAGACTTCCGGAATGGCGGATGCTTTTTTGTAACGAATTTTATAAATAAATTTAAAATAAAGAAAGATAATAAAAAGATAATAAAATAAAATAAAAATAAAGAGAATGGAGAAAAGAAAAAAAAGAAATAAAGAAGCAAAAACTAAAAAAAATTAAAAACCAATTAAAACAAATAAACAAAAGAAAAAATTGAGATAAGAAAAAGGAAAGACAAAAAACCAAAGTTAAAAGAAAATAAACATTCGAGAATGGAAAGTAATTAAAAAGAATTAAAATAAAATATAAAAATTGCTCCGTTTTTGAAGAAAGAAAAAAGAATGTTTTTTAAATTTTATTATTTTCGAAGGATTATATGTGTTTGCTTGACATGATTTACTTTCTTATTTTAATATTGTCATTTATTATGAAAACTCTATACTTTTCGTGACTAAATGTTTGTGTGTGTGGGGGGTGACACGTTTTTATTTGTGAATATTATTGAAAATTTTTTGTTTATTTTTTGTTATTTTTTAATTTTGTAAAAGATCATTGTTGTCTGTATATTAAAAGGTGGATAGAAATAGTCTTCTAAATTCGCTTATAAAATTTTACAATAATGCTCATCCATTCGAGAAAAAAGCCGATAGTCAAAAAAAAGTCCATAAAATATGGAATGAGATCAAGGAAAAGCAAGACTTGGAGGTTCAAGTAAAGACTTTGATCCAAAAATATACCTCAATGGTCTTGAAACAAAAAGGTTCTTTAATGTCATTTTGGGCCCATCAAACAACCAAGCAATCTGTTCCTTCCCATGCCAGTTCTTCCTCCTTAGAGTTCCAACATTTTTCAGATCAATTTAATGAGCCAATAGATGTCGTTGATACCACGTCAGATGCCTCTCGACACGACATCCTGAGCACAGTTCAAATTGAGACGAAGAAGGCCAAGACTCATGTTCAAGACAAAATCAAAGCAGAGATTATTCTTTTGAATCAAGAAATAGTTGCTATGAAGAGCAGAAGAAGTGGCTTATGGACCGATGCTGAAGAAGAAACCATTAAAAAGAAGAAGGCCAATGTCCAGGAGCTTACGAGTAATCTAAAAAGGTTGATTGGCAATATGAAGTCAAAACAAAGATCAAGGGCTGAAAAGAAAACTGTCATGAATCAGGTAATATTTATCGCATCATATAATAATAAGTTACAATAATAATATTGTAGAAAATGAACATTAACTTATTTGTATAGTTCTTTCGGTACTGTAGGTGTTCGCTAACCACCTGGAAGTGAAAAAAGCTCTTAAAGTACGTGACGGAATCGGTCGCCCTGCTATTGAGGTAGAACAATTTGAGATATTGCGTGTCATCATTCAACTTGCTGAACATGGATCTGCTGCCCACGAGAAAAGACAATCTGAAGTGTATAGGGTGAGAGTACAACTTTAGATAATAAATAATTCTAATGTACTATATTAGGTCTCAATATAAATTTTCAGCCTTTGAACTTATTCACTGATTATTCTTTAATTACTTTTAAAGAGCCTCAAATCTTTGGATGAGCTTGGTGCCGAGCTCGAAAAGAGAGGTTACAATCTTAGCAGAAGTGCTTTATATACTCGTTTGCTGCCAAAACGGAGCGATTCGCTTGAAGGAAAGAGACACGTCCACACGGTTCCAGTTAAGTTGATGTGGGCTCAAACTGACCTCCATTCAAGTCACGTGGATGGTCCATTTTGTACAGCAACTATAAAGAATGTGGAAGAAGTTTGCTCTTTTTTGTGCCCCAAGGATGTGTGCTTTATAAGTCAAGACGATAAAGCTCGGATCCCTATTGGAATCACCGCTGCCAACAAGCAAGCTCCTATATTGATGCATATGAAATATTAAGTTTCTCTCCCTGATCATGATTGGGTTATCACTGCAAAGCACTGATGTTGCTATTCGATCCGGAAAGCATTCATCATTGACAGCGTATGCTCACGGATTGAACTTTAAACAACTTTTGACTCTGCCAAAGTTTGATTCTATCACAAAAGATCCTTTGACCAAGTTGGTCAAGCCAGTGGTTGTCTTCAGTGTTGATGGTGGACCAGATGAAAATCTACGATACGCTAAAGTCATCGAAACTGGTATACCCTTCTTTTTCAATTTTTTTATTGCGATCTATCAATATAATTATGTTTTTTCTAATTTAAATGTTTATTTTGTTTACAGCAATTCACCATTTTCTTACAAATGATTTGGATGCCTTATTCATCACGACGAATGCGCCAGGAGTGCTTTCAATCAAGCCGAGAGAAGGATGGCTCCATGAGTAAAGAGTTGGCGGGATTGGTCCTACCTCACGATCATTATGGACCTCATCTAGACTCTAAAGGTATTCAAATTCATTTTTAATATCAACTGTTTATCAAAATACAATATAGATACAAGGCTTAAGGAGTTAATTATATGCATTGCAACTTATATTTAAGGCAGGACAGTGGATCTTCTTTTGGTGAAAAAAAACTTTGAATTTGCTGGAAAGAGCTGTGCCTCGGTCTTTTCAGGTCTGATGATTGACCAGTTTCCAACGGTGGCCGAGTATATCGATCCAGACAAAAAGACGGAGCTCGACGTCCATCATCTCTTATCAAAGGATCAAGACTGGTTTGCCTCTCATGTGCGCACCAGTCAATATTTCACGCAAATTGTGAAATGTGAAGATCCCAGATGTTGCGCTTTGAAAAGAAGCTCTTACTTCCATGTTATTCCTGGTCGATTTCTGCCTCCACCTATTCCAATCAGCCAGTCAGAAGATGGTTTGAAAGCTGTACCCATTTCAGACATCGCCAGCAAGAATCGTTTTCCTTCAGTATTTTTTCTTATCGCTTCCAATATTCAGACCACCATTCCTCGATCATTGAAATCATTCAAACCTCCTCCTTACGACCTGTTTTGTCCCTCTGTGCAATCAAGTTTGTCTCAGAAAATCTGCAAGCACTGTAACTTGTATTTTGCCTCCCAAGTCATACTCAAAAAGCATGTCAACTTTACTCATTCCAATGTTATTAACCGAATGACTATTACTGTTTTGCAAGTCAGGCCTGTTCGCATTGCCGCCAAGCGCGAAAGAGAGTTTATGGCCGTAGTTGCAATAGAAGAGAATGTGGCCTTTGCTGAATGGTTCGATGAGGACGAAATCGAAACGGAGGGCCTTCATATTCCGAATGATTCAACTGTTTCAGACGAACCGGGCTGCTCTTTTCCAATCATATCAATTGACGATCACTTAAAAAATCCTTGGATAGATGATGAGTGAGGCAAGTTGATACTCTGATACACTTTGATTAAATTTAATATGTCGGATAAGACTAAAGTAATATTAAATAATTTTTTTTTTTCAGAAAGGCAAAAGAACAAAAACATACGTGGAAATACCTAATCAGATTCTGAATGATATTTATAGGGGTTGTGGGGGGGGGGGTGCTCAATTTTATGAGGTCCTTTTTAAGGGGTATAGGAAAAAAGGACAATCAGTGACGAAAGGGGGGGAGGGTCAAAAATGCCTTATAAATGGTGACGTCCTTTATGGACGGCCCCTTATAATGTTAAAAACTTGATGTCAAAACTGTTTATTCATGTTTTTTAAATATAGCTTCAGTTTCTTTTTAAAACTCATTAAACATATCTTTTATGTGTATACATACATTTTAAAATATAATCCCTCCTCCGCTTGTTCACTAACTATCAATTTTGTATATCTTTAAGTTTTTCATTAAGTCATATTTTATTTATTTTATTTTTATTCGACGAGAAAAAAAAAGTGTAAAAATAAATTTAAAAAGTGTAAAATTCTTACTTTAAAAATATTTCGTAATATCTGCAATTTTTTTACTAAGATTATAATTTTTTTTTATTGGTCTAAATTTAAAAAAAAAGTGTAAATGACATGTACGAGGCTAGATGATAAGACTTATGTCTTCTACCTGCACCGGTCATATTTCAGTTAAAAAGACAAAATTGTTAATAAGTATTATCAAGATAACGAAAGCAAAAAATAAATAATAATAATATTTCACAAAGAAGATGCACCTCCTCTTTTGTTCAATCTTCTCTTTTTCTCATAATTGTTAACAAATCC
Source organism: Hydra vulgaris (assembly GCF_038396675.1). Taxonomy (NCBI): domain Eukaryota; kingdom Metazoa; phylum Cnidaria; class Hydrozoa; order Anthoathecata; family Hydridae; genus Hydra; species Hydra vulgaris. The sequence goes on from NC_088928.1 coordinate 56,336,488, forward strand.
TATAACGTACTCAAATCCACGTCATCAAACATTTCAAACCTATTCTTATTTCAAGACAACATCGTGGCTTCCGCTGCGCCGGGATCATGGCTCCAGCAGTTTTATAGCAAAAACCTTTGAAAATAATTATGCACTGAAAAACGCGTGATGATAGGTAATAATAAAAATACTTTTATTTATTTATTGATTTATTTATTATTACTTTTTTTTAACTTCTTCACTTCCAATAAGGCTGCAAGCAACCATTATTAGAGTTGGGAGTTACTGGAAGAGAAAAGATAAAGTTTATAGAGCAAGATAACGATTAACAGACAACTTAAAAGGCTGCATATTATATGTATCAGGAAAAAAAGAAGAACGGAGTGAATTCCAAAGAACTAATATTCGAGGAAAAAAACCTGGACGAATAAAAGTTTTTGGAGCACTTAAGAACAGTCACAGAAAAAGGATGAGACTTAATTGAATGACGAGTAACACGAGAATGAATTTTTGTAGATTGCACAAGAGACGCTAACTCCTTAGAGCAAGAATCTTTTCAAATGCTCTTTCGCGGTGCTCTGTGATAAGACCGTAAGGACTTATTAGGGCTTTTAAAAAAAATCTACATCGGTGGTTACGATTGGAAATTGTAGAAGCGCAATGACAGGAAAACCATGGAGAAGAGTGAGGCTTTAATTGGAATTGTAGAGAGAGAATAAAATATTCCATGCCAGCCTGAATCCAAGAAGTTACATGCTACATGAGTTTTCATGCTATACTTTGCTATATAATGCTCTTATATCCAAGGATATTGTTGACTTGGCATAGAAATAGTCACAAATAGTCATAAAGATCAATCCAAAGTAGTTTCCGTTATCGACCAACATTTTAGCAAACTCTTTTTATCGTCATCAAAAGCATGTATTATGTTTAATAATTTTTAGTAAACGCAAAGTCTTTGTCAAGAAAAATGAATGTACTAAATAGAGATCAACTTAATGTTTATTGCTCCTTGTCTTATGTTAAAATATAAAACTAATTTTTTCTCGGTTGATTTGTTGTAGTCAAAACAAAAAAAAGATCATTTTTTTAAGCAGCTACTTTTTCAAAAAAATGAGGAAAATTTTGCATTCCTTTTGGCAGGGAATTTTTTTTTACTACAACTCCTTTTTAACAAAATATCAAGGAAATAATTTTTACAATTGATAATTTATTAAAATACTTTTAATAATACATTTTTTCTTCCGTTTTTTTACGACCTACAAAGATCTAATAAAAATTTTATAGAGGTTTTATCATATATAAAGGGTTTTGCATTAATATTTTTACAGCATCTTTCTCAAAAGAAGAACTCAGTATGGTTCATGAGTTCGGCTTATGGCTACGAAAAGAATTGGATTACACTTGAATAAAAATCACCATCATGTTATCATTAAAAATTTCATCTATAACTGTTGTAAAATGATTTGAACTAATACACAAAAAACCTTTTTTGGAATCTTGTTTTTTTTAAAAATTCATTTGTCAGTTTTTGTGACATTATAAAATTACAGTCTAATATAGATTTATAAACATTTCTTCTTTCATTTTTCCAGGATGAATGATTTTTGGCTCATTAGAATTAAATGTTACCACATGTTAGAATTAAATGTTACCACAACACGGACAATGCAAAAGACAATATTGATTGGGATGCAGATACTGGCTGAGCTTGATATGCAAAACCTTCAATAGGTATCTAACTGTAATCAAACAATGTATCTAAGGTCTACTTTTATTGTGTATATTAAGGTTAATTCATTAGGAACCTTAATGAACAAAACGCTTAATGAATAAACGAACCTTAATGAATAAAACGAATAAAAAATTGATAAAATAAAATTCTTATATAAGCATCTACGTTCGGATATTCAAACTTCCATAATAAGGAGTGTTAGGCGCAAGCATTCAGCAGATCAACTACTGAGTCATATTACAGTATAAACATAATAGCATGAGTTGTTATTGTGTTTTGAAGAGCAAAAAGGTTTTTTTTGTTCTTCTGATTTTGCAGCGATTATTAAAGCTATAGAAAATAAAAAACCCGATTTAAATGCCCAATTGTTTCTAGTACTACAATTTTTAAAGTGTTTGCGATTAGGTGCTGTTTTTGGCTTATCAATTATAATTGGTGGATAAAGTGATAAACCTTTAGAATGGAACAAACTAATACTTTTTGAATTGGACTTGTCCAAACGAACTGTTATAAACAGAGTTTTTAGCAACCCTATCTCTAATCAAAAAAACAAAATTGTTTTTGTATTGTTCGTTTATCAGTTCTGATAATTAGGGTGTCACCAATGCTTTATTCAAAATTAAACTTTTGTTTTAAGGTTTAAACTTAGGTTTTAACAAAGTCGTGAAGAGAATTAAATTTCATTTAAAAAATGATTTTTAATGTTCGAGTCCACCGATGGGTTTATATAAAAAATGTTTTTTAATATTTGAGTCCACCAATGGGTTTATTTTAACAGATTTAGTAAGAATAAAAAAAAAATTCATTTAGATAGAATCTTCAGTTTTCGTTTGCACTAAAGATATTTTAGATATTGTGGATTTTTCTATAAAAAAAGTAATTGGGTTAAGAGTGGTGACAAACATTCAGAAATTCAACAACCAAGCAATCAATATTTATTTGAACAGAATAAATAAGTTAACTCTTCAGAGTCATTGGTTAAAATAACTTGTCTTGAAAACATTCATTCTTACTCTTAAGAAACTCCCAGAAAAGATTCTAGGTAAGGTAGACAGCAAGATAAAAGTTATATATTTACAAAAACTACAGACAAGACAGCAATTGAGCATAAAATCAAAAAATATTGAAAAAATTGATAGTAATATTGAAATTACTAAAAATAATAGTGAAAAAAGAAAAAAGAAAGAGAGAAAGAAAAATTGAGTTGAAAGAAGTGAAAGAAACAGCAAACTCTGACAATGTGTCATTACCTTTAAAAAATGCACCAGTAAGTCAACAACATTAAAAGTACTTAGAAAATATGCAAACACAACGTGAAAAGGCTTTTAGAGCCTGCTTTTTTTAAAATATTATTTAACCTCTCTCTTCCTAGACAAAATGGTAACTACAGAGGTGTTAAAATTATTAGACTCAACTAGGCTTTTTTCAATAAAAATAGTTTTTATATTCTAAAAAGAATTTATTGAACAATTTAAAGTTACATTAATACTTTGTATGCATGCCTTTAGCCTTTAGTAACTTGGTAACCACGCATAAGGTTGGTGGGTTGTCAACACTGCTATAAACATAAAGGTGGTCAATCAGCTGTTGTAAGGATAATTTTTACTGTAAATACATTTATCAATGTACATTCATCAAAATAAAAGCTGAAGGTGAGTTTAATTAAATCATTATGGTTAACCATTAACATATTAATGTTTATTTGCTATAACTTCCATTTTAAAATGTATAAAAAGTCTGATTACAAATTATTTTGTTTTTTTCTACAGATTTTGAGGTTATGGGGAGAACCAAAGATCTTTCACCTAGAAAAGTTGCTCTTACTAAAACATTGCTTGAAGAAAAAGCGTATTCACAACGAGAAATAGCTTCAAGACTACAAATTTCACAGAAATCTGTAAGCCGTATCAGCCAGGCTATTAAAAATGGGCAAGATTACAATTCTGCACGACAAGGAAATTGTGGACGCAAGTCCAAAGTTAGCCCGAGAACCCAACGCAAACTTATTCATATGGCTAAAGTAAATAGAAGTGCCACTTGTGAAGACTTAAAAAAGTCCTTGGAGAAGTATGGTGTTGATATTTGCAGTTCTACAATTAGGAGAAGGCTTATTAATGCAGATCTTTCAGCACGTTGGCCTTGAAAGAAAGCCAAAATAACAAAGGGCAATGGCTAAAATAGGGTTAACTGGGCCCATGAGGTTAAATCTTGCTTTGGAAGTGATTGGAGTAGGGTGAGTAACTTAAACATTTCAATAGTTTTTCTTACACATGCTTCTTTAAACAAAAATTTCTACCCTAACACCAACCAACCCATGTTCCTTTTTCTTTCACACTTAACCGTCAATTTTCAAGATCTTTTCATTACTCATATGCCAACTCCGGTCAATACTCAGCTGTGTTATTGCAGTCTGTTATATTATCTAATTACAGGTCTGCTTCTCTGATGAATCCATGTTTTCAATATGTGATGAAAGCAGTCAATATGTGAGGAGATCTTCAAACGAAGAGTTTTCTGAGACTTGCGTTGCTCAAACTGTGAAGCATCCTACGACAACTATGGTGTGGAGTATCATCTCAGCCAAAGGCACAGGGCGTTTATATATTGTTGAAAGAACAATAAATCAGCACCAGTATAAGAAAGTTTTGGAAACAAAACTGCTGCCCCAATTGAGAGACTGGTTTCCTGATGGAGACTGTGTTTTCATGCATGATAGTGCACCATGCCATAGAGCCAAGTCAGTGACAAATTTTTTGACAGAAAACCATGTACAAACATTGCCATGGCCAGGAAACAGCCCAGATATGAACCCCATAGAGAATTTATGGGCGGTTGTTAAGAAAAGGCTAACGAAAACCAGCATTACCATAAAGTTCAATTGATTGAACAACTTATCAAAATATGGCACCATGATGAGGAAATAAAAAATAAATGTCCAGTTCTTGTAGAAAGCATTCCAAAGTGTATAGAAATGTTACTTAAGGATAAAGACATGCATACAAAGTATTAATGTAACTTTAAATTGTTCAATAAATTCTATTTTAGAGTATAAAAACTACTTTTATTGAAAAAAACCTAGTTGAGTCTAATAATTTTCACACCTCTGTACAGTCAATGAGAATACTTATTATTTTTTGTTATTATGGTTACAGCCCTCTCTAAACAATTTAACTCCAATACACGAACCTTGACAAACAAGGCTGCGGCTGAGAGAAATAAGTTGAGATAAAGTTCAGTGCATCACTTTTCGATGGTGCTTAGCTTAAGTGTTTCTCAAGTTTAGGTTCAGTGTTTCACTTGTAAATGGTAGATGTGTGGTAATTGTAATAACAATAACAGCAAAAAAGCATTATTATAAGTGCGATTTATGCGTAATTTAAATCTATTATGTTTGTTTTTTTTAAAGTAAATTAGATACTTAATAAGGTAATAGAAAGCTTAGCAGAAAGACGCTGCAGTCAATAATATCCCCATTAGAAGGGTGCTGTAGCCAATAATATGCCTTTCGGAAGGATTCTGTCGCCAATAAAAAGCTTAGGAGAAAGAAGCTGCAGCCAATAATAAGCTTAAAAGAAGGATGTTGCAGCCAATAACTCTTTTGTAATGTATAATTGGAATTATACTCAAACTTTTGCATTACTTCTGCTTTGTTTAAATAAAAATTATTCTCTTAAAATCTATTTTAATTGGTATTTATTGTGAGTAGTTTTAATTTAAAAATATCGTCAAAATGTAAACCTGGATTTTTTTAAGTTAAATTATATAAAGTTAAATGTTTTCAAAATGTATGTATTTCAATATTTTATTATTGAAATATTTACATTTCAATTCATTTAATAAGTTTCAAAATAAGTAATGATGTTTCAAAGTATTTGTTTCAGTAAGTTTTTTTTAATGATTTAAACAATTGTTGTAAATATAAAATATCTAAGGAAATTCTTTAAAAAAGAAAAAGATACTTATATTCCTCACGGTGCTTCTTTTGTGTACGTGTTTTGTATATACCATATACTACCTCAGCTTCCCTAATGGTAGAAACTACACAGACTAGTAAATTGATCATTCTTCATTTTTCAATCTTTTGGATTTGTCTCTTTCAATTTTTTTTTAATGAGTAATTTTCCAATGAATGGGGGAAAATGCCCTGGTCCGATAAAACTTTCTTTTTATCAAAAAGGATATGCGAAATTAGTCTTTTGCTTATCATAGTGCAAGAGTTTTAGTTTTTTAACATTTTATCATTGTTAACACTTTAATGTTGAACACTTTAATATATTTTCATTATTAAAATTTCAAAGTTAAACACTTTTATATATTTTCATTATTAAAATTTCAAAGTTAGACACTTTTATATATTTATAAAACGCATTTTAAACAAACAAACAACAATAAGAAAATAAAAACATATCGATGAGTTGAACGAGTTTCGCAAAGCTTTTGCAGTCATGCGCATATTACTTTTATTAAATACGCGTTTAGCGTATTTAATAAAAGTATTAATACGCGTTTTATTATCATATTGTTATCATCAAATACGCGTTTAGCTTATTTAATAAAAGTACGCGTTAGTTTTAACTTTTTTTTTTTTTGCTGAATGATTTAAAACTAAATCACTAACTAATAATTGTTGCTTGGTACATAAACAATAATAATACGTTTTTACGATGTGTAAACATTGAAGAATGATTTACATTAATCGTTCACACAAAAATTATTTTTTGTTTAAAAATAAAGATTTAATTCCTTTTGCAAATTTTCGATTTCCAAATGCGTAACAAAAAGGATTGATGAGCGAATTAACATAACAAAACAAATATCCGAATTTCCATAACGAAACCGTCACACATTTTTTACAAAATGGAAAAATAACTGCAAATACATGATAAGGAAGCCAGGTGATTGAAAATGCTAAGATAATCAAAATTAGCAACTTTTTTGCTTTGTTATGGTTTTTATACTTAATTTTTGGCAAGGCTTGAAAAGTCAAACAAAACTTTTTATCATTTTCCACAGAGGAAATGTTTTTTTGCAAAACAGAAACGTGTCCAGAGGGACTTGCAACTGATTCGTTTAAAACATTTGGGCATTTCAGATTGTTAGCAGTTTGTTTACGCTTTCGCAGAAAAGTAAATATCCGAAAATACATGACAAACATAATTAACAATGGAATATAATATGCCGATAAAGCGGTGAAAATTGTCATAAAGACACTCTGTTTAAGAAACTGAATATAGCACATATTATTAGGAACCTCTTGCTTACCAACTATATACGGATATGATATTATCCAAGGTACTGAAAGTATAAATGACACAAACCATGCAAAAAATATGGCATACTTCAGACGAACACCATTTCGCATAAACCTATAAGTATAAGGAGTTCTAACCATCAGATATCTATCAACTGAAATAACAAGTAAGTTTATCACACTCGCATGACTGCACCAATAATCTGTCGATAACCAAAAGTTACATACAAGTCGATCCATCGGCCAATATTCATAGACTAAATAAACTGTAAAAAAGTTAATAGAAACTGCACCTACCCACGTGTCTGCTACTGCTAAAGATAATAACAACCAGCTTGAAGGAGTTTGAAGATTCTGATTTCTAAAATATGCAATGAAAACACAAATGTTTGCAGCTGTTGTAATAAAACTAATAAGCGTTAGTCCAAATATTATAAATCCTGACTCAATACTATTAAGCTTTAACTCAGTACTGTTAAAGTGAGAACTATTAGATTCAAAATCACTAGCTACGTTTAAATATAGCATGGCTGATAACAGATTTAAATATAAGTTTGTTGTAAATGAGTTATTTATGAAAGATTTAAACGTTAAAGATAAAGCAAATATTTGAGACTCAAAAATGATTTTTATCTTGATAATAAAAACAGTTTAGAAACTAAAGAATAAACATTTGCTCTCAGAGGCGGATCTATATTGTGATACCAGGTGGCTCTAAGTTTAAGATTAAATACCACTGTTTTGAAGAACTGATTATAGGTAATAGAAAAATAAAGTACTATAAGACGTGTATCCATGGTAATTTAGATCTTTCATATTCAAACGATCAACATAAAACTTCATTACCTTTAAATTATTAGTAAACATTATGATCTTGTAAGATAAAATATTTCGTATGATATATGTATTTTTTTTTGAAGGCTTAACAAAATTTCGCTTTTTTCATTTCTGGTAAATTTTAAAAGTGGCATATGTATTCTTAACATGGTTGCTGGAATGAAAGGTTTTTAATCCGACTGATTGAACAACGCTTATTCTCCTATATTACCTGTTATTTGATTGTTTATATCTTATATCTAATTAAGTTACACCATTTTTTAAGTACCTGTAAAGATTTTTAAGATTGTAAAGAAATTTGGCTTGTAAAGCAAAAGGTAAGCACACAAGCATCACTTTATCACTTTATAAAAGATTTAAAAGTGTAACAAACGCACTAAATTAGAAGAAATAGGAAATACAAATAAATTAACAAACAAGGAAATAATTCATTTTTAAAAAGAAAAGAACTCCGTTTTTAAACCGTTCGAATAACTCTAAAAGTACTGTTTCATGCACAAAAGCTTGTTATCAAACCTCAGTGATCTAGGGTTTATTCACTATTAAAGTTTATCAAATACTTTGTCATGTAAAAATAATTTATGACTATTTTAATTGTTTGTCAAACTTTTTTTCTTAAAAAAATGTCCAATAACATGATAAAGATTTGTTTGTTGTTGTCTTGGCTATTCAGAACTTTATGCAATTCAAAAATTAGACATGCAATACTTATCTAGCTCACTTAACGCAGTGCACCAATGAGAGCGTAAACTACGCAACTCACTTAACGAAGTATAACAATGAGAACGTTAGCTACGATATTTTGCACTCCATTTGTAACTGTCATGTTACTTAAGATTAATTCTCTGTTTCTAGATTCTCTTTCTTGATGAGCAGTTTAAGAAAAGTATTTATAATTTTACCTAATAGTAGCTGTCTGTTTTTGAATTTCTTTTGCTTGATAGGTAGTTCTTTCTTTTGCTTGATAGGTAGTTCTTTCTTTTGCTTGATAGGTAGTTCTTTCTTTTGCTTGATAGGTAGTTCTTTCTTTTGCTTGATAGGTAGTTCTTTCTTTTGCTTGATTGGTAGTTCTTTCTTTTGCTTGATAGGTAGTTCTTTCTAGATAGAAAGATAGTTATGAATAAATCTTTTTATAATTGTTTATAGTTTTTATCAAAACATTAAAATAGTAAATATTGATCCTTTGCGGTCAGACTTTGTGATTGGTATTGAAGCAAGTGTCTAAAATATTGGAAAAGCTTCTCGTATCCATGAACTTAAATATATCAGATTTATTTAATGGTAATTCTTGTTGATGGGATCTCTTCTTTCCAAATTTCCTTCCATAAGTCTAACTCAGCATACGCTAATAAGAAATTCCCCAGAATTCATAAAAATACAATAAACAAAACTTTTTTTTACTTACACATGATCTAAAATATTGCTCGCAAGAATTCATAATTACCGAATGCGCGCATCTCTTTTTCTCTGAAATTGTTTTAGCCTCCGAATCAATTTTTGCCACAAATCAATAAAAAAATTTTCAAATGAAAACTTCAAATTTGTTTTACAATATTTTTCTTCAAATATATTTAAGACAGTATTTATTTTTTGTATTTGATTTTTCTATTTTCACTTCTATGAAACACATCAACAAGCCACTTCCATATTCCAGATGCCTCCTATTTCAATGTAGTTTTTGATGTCTTTGATCTTTTTGTTTAACATCAGTTCGTTGCTAAAATGTATAATAGTAAATGTGTTATATAAATGTATTTTCTGCAAATATCTATTATAAAATGAAACTCTTCGAGGTACAGATCTACCCTAAGCAGGTCCGTCCTAAACGGTTGTTTATTTCCACCGGATTTTACATTGGATTGTTGGGTCTTAAACGTAAAAACTGAGCTGGTAAATTTTCAAACACCTTTTCAAACAATTGAACCAAGAAAAATTATCACATGCAATGATTAAATCATCTTAAGAATTGCCGAATGTAAACCTCTAGTGTAACATAGCCAAAAATAAACTCTTTTCATAAATCTGCACCAAGTAATCCTCTTCGAGTTTCTATCATGACAGCATATGTTGTTGATATAGTTCAAGCAAATGTGTGTTTAAATCTTTAGAATCTGACAGCCGTTTAGGTCTTTTTTTGATATCACATATAACATATTTTTTTATTTGTTTTCATTAATGTTTATTGTGGAAGGCTCTATGTATTCTCCAAGGCACTTTTTTTAATGAAAACAGCCTGTCTTTGAGGTAATCGAGGCATTTGTTGTTGTGCTGACGCTTATATTAAATTGTTATATCATATTTGTTTTGATGGCCATTAGTGTCACTTGACAATATATTTATTGATAACATGTTTGTGTTGATGGCCACCAGTGTCAGTTGACAACCATTTTCTATATATGTTAGCATTTCTTTGATTTGGTCAATTTTTTTTGGGTTAAACCCACCTTTTCTGACAAAACATAATGATGAAATAAATGTTGTGTTTCTCAATTACGTATTACAATGTCTTAATTATAACGTTCACATTTTAAACTACATCTTGAAAAGGTGTAGTCCATCTAGTACATCTAATATATATTCCTGCAGGTTGTTGATAAATAGAGCCTTTTCAACAATAAGATCATTACTTGACCAATTCTTAGCCAGATTTTTTTTACTGAATAACGTAAAACAATCCAAAATCTTTTCGATGTTAAAACTGTTACGCTTTCAGGTTAAGAACCACATTTGATTCTCCAGGTTTTCCTATGTGGCGCTACCAATTTGCAAAAACTTGTAAGAAATCTCAATTCATCTCTAATTTTATCACATTTTCAAACTATTTTAGGACTTTACTTTTTTCACTATTTTATCTAATTTACTATGAATGTTATTTGATATTTATAAAAGAAAACAACTACATAAACGAAATTTTTTTCTTTAGGTGCCCCAAGAAGTCCTTTAGGTCTTATTACAGAGCACCGCGGATGAGCATTTGATTGGGAGTTCACGCCTTCTTCCAAACCAATGTCGCAAAACTTTCCCAGACGTGGGGTTTGAACAACGGATTCTTTGTTTCTGAGGCAAGTACGCTAAAATTTAATTTTGATAAACAAAAAATGCAATGTTGAATCAACTTAAAATATTTTACTGAGCCAATTCAAATACAGGGTTGTGCCAACGTTGGTTTTTTATTGTAGGTGATATTGCATTTGCAACCAAAATAATATAAAAACAAAGTTTGCGACCGGTGTTGTGTCAACGCAGCCCACAAGACTATTCTAACGCTTTACCAACATGTGTGTGCTAGCTGGGTAGTGATTTTATTGATCAATTTTTATCTCCAAAAAAACCTTTCAATCCAGTCATACTTGGACCACCAAATTTGTAAACATACATTTAAATAATGCAATACAAATATTCTTAATCCATTTTTTTTACTTCAACTGCTGATGAACTGAAATCAGTGCGTAACAGTTGGATGCAAAGAGTTAATTAATTAACTTAATCATTCGTTTAAGTTATAGCATTTGAATATATGAATGAATTCTGAATTAATATTTGAATACTGGTCCTTTAAAATAATATAACAATTCAGAAGAGCAAATAACTATCAGGAAAGCTGAAAAAATGGAACTATTAAACAATATTTACATGCCATTTACGCGAACTTAGAAACGCAAAGACGACGGTAACGTAGAGTTAGGGTTTTTTTAAAATTTACATTTTGTTTAATATTACATTCTACATAAATTTACAACTAAGTTCCCTATGGGCACGGAACCTAAAAAAGATGTCTTTTGAACGTTCAAAAGACGTCCAAAACGTTCGAAAGACGTTTAAAAGACTTCTTTTTTACGTCCCGTGCTTTTTTCTGTTCTGTTTAAAAATCTTTCAACTATTAAAAATGTTGAATATAAAGTAGAAACTGAGACTTATATAGATATTTGCAAAAATATAAAGTATTTTAATTAAGACCTATTATCTGTCAGAATAAGACAGTTTTGAAAAAAATAATTAAATACTGAATGACACCAATTTCGTTCTTTTTCATATATCTATTTTGTATAATAAGTAATGACAAATGCAAAATATTTGAAATATTTGTTGCTTAGCTATGGCGAGTCGATTTGCTTATTTTGCTTTATGTCATACTTTAAGAAGCTATAATTGGATTATTATTTAATTTATGTTTAGTCAACCTATTTATAACAGCCAACCACAAGTTTTAACAGAAAAATGAAAAATGAAAACTAAAATTTGTCCCTTGTCTAGTCAAAACCTAAAGTATCAACCAAAGTAAGTATCAATGTAAAAAAGTGCAAACTAACGAGTTTTTATTGTTTTTTTATTTTTACAACTAAAATTTTTCTATATTTTCAAAAACCAATATTTATATGCCTCCAGTTTATATACAAAATCACACAAAAAGTTATCAACACACACATACATGCAATACCTAAATAAAGTTAAAATATTTTTTACATATTTTTATGCATATGCGCTTGACAGTGGGTTGAAATAATTAATTTAGTTAAAAATTGTGATTTATAGTACAAAGTGGTTACTATTAAAACATACATTTAAAATATATATGCAAGTCCGTTGCATCACCATGCTGATAAGGACTTGCTGTCATCGTTGCATCACCATGCGGACTTGCTGTCATCGTTGCATCACCATGCGGACTTGCTGTCATCGTTGCATCACCATGCGGACTTGCTGTCATCGTTGAAAAAAAAAATAGTTATAATAAAATTATGTTGAAGAAAACTCGCAGAGAAATTTTTTCATCAAGAACCTTTAGAATATATACATATAAAAAAAAAAATTAAAAAGCAATTATACATAACACATATTTTGGGCAGCAGCTTAGCGATAGGCTCGCAGCCGTGGGAGGGCACAAAATATCAGGGGCCCCAGATGACCTAAATTTTCGAAAAATTTCTTAAAAAGTTATCACTGTAAAAAATAATATGTATGTATAAACATATAAACAATAACAACTTATGATATAATATATATAAACATATAAACAATAAAACTTCATTAACAATTTCTACAATGATAACTAAGGTAACTAAGGTAACTAAGAAATGCTAACTTACTTTTAGACAGATTATAATCTGAAAAATAAAAAAATAATTATTTTTTTATTTTTTTAAATAAATTTAAAAAATATTAAATTATATAATTAAATCTTAAATAGTAGTCTTGACTAGCACTTTAAATAATAAGTAAATTTTTATTTTTTATAGTCAAATTTATTCTTAAACTATACAATTTTATTAAGTGGGAAATACGATGTCATGGCGTTGCGCAAGCTGCAATGATTGAGCTGTTTTATTAAAGTGATTATTTGCTGCTTGCTTTTTTTGTCAACGGAAAAAATATTCAAAAACGGTGATTAAAGATCCGGACAGTTTTTCAGATTTGCTCAAACTATTAACAATAACTAGATATTGTTAAAATGCGGAAACTTTTAACGGGTAAAGTGCGGGAATAAACTGCGGAAGTAGGGTTAGGTTAGTACGCTGCACACATCGACTAATTTAGGATCATCATTCAAAAAATAATTTTACATTGACTGAGGGTTTGGATTGTGGCAGCGATAGAGTTAAAGTAATGAGATATTTCTTACGCTATATTCTCGCATTTTACACATTGAAAATCATGTGTAAATCATGGATATTCTTAATGTTTGTCAAAGCAATTATTAGGTAATTTTGGGGTTAAATCTATGCAATAATACCCAGGATGTTGAGTTGAAGTAATTAATTTATAAATAATTTACTCAAAAGCATCTAATATATAATTACCTAGGCCACTTATTTGTAACGGTGTAAAGATGGGCCATCTTTACAGCATTACGGAATCAGTTAACTGGGTTATTTTTATAATAGATGCCTTTGGAATCGTCTATAAATTACGCAACGCTAAACTTCACTAATAAACAAAACAAAAAGATCAAAAGTTTTCCCTTGCAGAGCCTTAACTTAAATTAAAAAATTTTTTAAATAAAGTTTTTATTAAAAAATTTTTTTCTTCTGAAATTTAAAGTGTTACCTTAAATTATTTGTTATTTAGTATAGACACTCATTAAATATGCGTGATATATAAATGATGTAGTTTTCTCGCTTTCAACACAACAAGAAATTAAATCTTTTTTTCTCATAAACAAACTAATTTCATAAATTCTCATAAACAAGCTAATTTCTCTGTACTAAACTAAACTCTTCTTTTTACATAAACAACAACTTTTTGCATACATAAATACAAATAATAAATATTCTCTTTAGAGATCTAGCATTTTTTGGTGTATGAGATAGCTAACTTCTCGACATGGAACAAAATCCAAACATTCGTATGTTTATAATATGTCCAATAATAATGCTTTGCAAAAAATTGCGATGAACGGAGGCTGGGAGCAAATAAGCTCCAAAATTTTACCTCACCTCCCACCCCATTCGTGAGGGCAACAAGTTGATAAAATATTTTTTGTACTATTCTCAACAAGACTTATAATTATCCATTAATCTTAAGTTTTCATAGTAGTATCTTTCAGCGTTCAGAAGTTATGATCATTTAAAATTTAATCCCCCCCTCCTCAATTTAAGGGGGTTATAAATTTTATATGGCCATAATTTTTGAATGCTGAGAGATAATACTATGAAACTTACAATTTATATACAGTATATACAGACAACAAGTTGATAAAATATTTATAGTACAGAAAATATTTAATCAACTTGTTGCCCTCTCGCTTGGGTGAAAGGCGGGGGAGAAGGAGATTATAATTTTGGGGCTTATTTGTTCCCAGCCTCCAAATTCTTACTTGTTCCATCTTCCTTCATAAAATGTTTCAAAACTTTACTTAATAACATTAAAAACCGCTATTTAAAAAAATTTTTGACAAGACTTAAATGATTAAAACTGTTCTTTAAGCGTCTCCTTCAGTTTTTTTAAAGCAAAATCTACAATTGGATATCATTTGTAATAAAAAGCCTAGCACCTACTGCGCTCAGCTGAGCTCAGAAAATGTGGTTGTAATTTTTTATCTATATATTAGAGTGTAATTTTAAGTAGATCACATGTGCGCCCTAGTGATTTTTAGCTTGTGTAAAGTTAAGTGTTAAAAAAATGTTGCGCATTTTAAAGGGGTTTTATTGAAAAACACTTTGAAAAAAAGCAAGCATAAAAATAAATTTTCATATTTTTTCCTCTTATTTCAATGTATGATGTCAATGGACTAATATAAACCGTTAAGAAATTAAAATGTTGTGAAATTGTCTGGCAGGCCTCTTATTACATTTTTATATGATTTTTGTATTAAATTGATATACTTAGCTCAAAATTGACAGTAGGGAAAAAAATATATCAAAGAAATTACTTCAATATAAAAACTGGTTTTGTGAGGTTTTGCTCAACTCTGGCCCACTGTGCAGTGTAAGTTTGTATCTTCTATTCCGGTTTTTTTATTAAAATGGTGCGATACGATGTCAAAAGCTTTGGACTGATTAATCTAAATATTATAAAGTTTTAATTACATGGATTAATTAAATGTTTAACAAACTTTTTTGTGAAACCAAATTTCTTACTGCACAATATACTGCTTTCAATTAAATGATTATACTGTTTATTGTAGATTATACGATCAAGCTATTTGAGAAGCAAAATAAGACAGATATAGGCCTGTAATTAGAAGGGAATTCTAACTCATCTCCAGCCTTAAAATTTGGAGTGGCTATTGCAATTTTTACGTTATCCAGAACTTTACCTTATTTAAGATAAGGATGGTTTAATTATATTGTTATATCACTAATTTTATTATCCTCACGCTAACTTTAAGCCGAACCTGGGCTCTTATTATTTTTTAGACTTAATAATACTGTCCGCAAATCAATTATATCCAGATATATAATTATTATATCTAGTTTTGATTCATTCGTTTTTTTTTATCAAAGTTGTTAGATAAAAATTAAATGATATTTCGTGATAAGGTAAAGCTAACATCAATAAAAATATTGTTCAATTTTTCAGCTATTAACATTTTATCATTATCTAATTCATCGTAAATTAAAATTTTGTTTTACTACTGTTATTTTTATATTTGTTTTGAACAATTAGCTCTTTAATTGCATTCCATGTTTGTTACGCATTTCTATTGGATTTCTCTAGTAACTTTTTTGATTTTTTCAAATATGTTTTTTATATTTTATTTCATTTTATATTATTAAAGCTTATGTTTTTTCCTCAACAATTTTAGTCAACTTTTTGTTATCCAAGGCGATTGAATTGATTTTGCGTTTATATAATTTTTTTTTACTGGAAACGGTTTCTTGTATTGCTAGCATAATTGCATCTTGTATTGCTTACATAATTACATTAGAAAATGTTTTTTTGATTCATGAGTATTGGCATCACGTGATTGAAGAACAAGCTCCCAATCAACGCAGTTGATTTAGAAGGTTTCAAAATACTTGAGTGGAGTTTTTATTAATCTGTCACTTGAATATAATACTTTTTGAGAAAACATTGTTAAGTATTATACTACTTGAAATAAGAAATGTCGGAAAATGATTCGGAATCTTTATAAAGCTTGTACTAAAATCTTTGTTGGTAAATGTTGGAATGAGATTATTTTGGAAAAAAGTATTTAAAAAATATTTAACACTATTATTCAACGTATGGTTCAAAAGATTATTATTTAGGTCACCGACAAAGTAAACATGTTTTTGTGTTTATTAATTTTCCTTAAAAAGGTGCGTAAGCAAGGTTTAAAATTTTTTACCTGCTGTTTCTAAATAAATAGCATTAACAAATATGTTTTTAGAACTTTGGTCAATAATTTATATGCACAAACCTCTCAAAATCTTTTTCATTAATACATAAGGTTGATACATGGTATAAAATTAATGGAATTATTGGTAAAATTACAAACGCCTCCACCAGTACGGTAATTTCGTGGTTAATGAATTTAGGCGTAATCTTTTAACTCAAATTATAAACTATGTTCGTCATATTTAGAATAGGCCTCTGTAAAACAGATTACTTTGAAACTGTGATTTAGTTCATACATTAGAAGCTTTTTAATGAATTTAGATTAAAATAAATACTGGCTGTGTCATTATCACAATGGATGCTCTTTTCATTACAATAATTACTAAATTTTCTTCTTTTTTAAAATTTAAAGTTCAAATTATGAAAAATTATGATAAAAATATATTGATATTTATATAGTGTTAGTGAGACGGTGAAGTTGCCTAACTATTACTTTCTTTGTAAGTAGTTGTTAATTTCAAAATGAAATTTTAAGTTAAAATTTGCTAAAAAAAATAATTTAAGTCTCAGGTGAGCATACCAATCTTTAAAAATTAAATTTGGCGTTTGGGGTAAAAATACAAACTCATCTGAGTTACCTTAAAAAGTATTTTATTTTAAGTAGAACTGTTTGTCAATGGGAGCCTGAGAAACTATAGAAACCAGTTAGAGTCTGAGAAATTTCTGGTCAAATACTGAGAATTTATTGGTTAATGAAATTCTCAAAATTTCATCAACCAAAGTATTGGTTAATGAAATTTTGAGAAAGCGTTGGCTTGTGAGATCCTGAGGAATTTTCACCCAATGCAGCCTATGAAAGTATTTTCAGTCCAATTTCTTAGTCTGTAAACAAGCTTTGAGAACACGTGATTGTTTTCTCTTATAATATGTAACATATAACACTATACTAAAGATACCATCAAACATTATATAAACTGAATGGCTTGTTTGAATTTTCGTACTTCGGAAAAGATACATTCCCTGTAAGATCAAATAATATGGACCAGATTGATATCAAAAGTCTTAGTCACATTTATTTCATTTATACAATTAGTCACACGTTGTTATATATTTGTCATTCAAAAGTTTTATAACCTCAAATTAAACCCAAAGGAAAATAAATCTTGGAATTTTTTTTACTACTTATAAAACAGTGAAAAAAAAACATTGATTGAATAATTAAAAGTAACATATCAATAACACTTAATAACGAACAACATTCTAAAACACTTCTGTATCGAAACGAATAATTGAAACAATTTAATATATTCAGAATATTTTGTATCAAAGGTGTATAAAAAAATTACTGTTCAGATCAATAGATTAATAAAAATAATTTTTTTGATGCATCTATGAGTCCCTATCGGCATAAACTCCTATTTACAAAAGGGTTCAGGGGACCATTTATTCCATTTTTTTTCGTTAGTTTTTTTTTAATAAGTTATTTATTATAAGTGGGGTCCTTTTGAAAATTTTGCATGGGTACCTGCAAATATAAGTTACGCCACTGTTAAACATGTGTTCAGTAATTGTGAATTATCGCAACAAAAATCGAATCACTTTTCAGTTAAAGATTTTTTCATGTTAAATAAATGAATGTGGCAACCAAAACAAATTTTTTATTTCTATGAATGGTATTCAATATTTTAAAACTTTCAAAATAAAAACAACAAAAAAATAACTATTAATTTTTTTAACGTTGTTTTTATTTAGTTTTGTTTCAACTCAATTTCAAACTCTTAGATTTTGTATTTTGGTTACAGTTTTTACAGAGCAAAAACAATTTTTCAATAAACCATAAATTCTTCTTAAAATAAAAATTAGGTGGTTTGACGCCCCCCTCCTTTTTTATGTCAATCCCAACAAAATAATAAATGGTTGTAATCTTTTGAAAATTTAGAAATACCGTGTTAAAACTGAGCCTTATATCGTTTGTTATATCGTTATATCATATCGTTTTGTTTCTTTTTTTTTTCTTTTTTAAATATTTATGGTGCTAAAGAAACTAAACTTAGACGTTGATAAATAAAAAACAAATAATTTCAGTGAGTTTTATTTATTATGAAAAAAACAAACAAATATCAACAGATATTTTTAATTTAAACTTTAAATTAAAAGTTTTAACTAACGAACTTGTGTCCTTATTAAAATGACAGGTTCAATTAATTCATTGATATTTTAATTAACATATTTAAGCAACGGTTAAAAATACAAGTTAAAATAGATTCATGCTTTTCGTCAGCACTGCTTAGAGAAACAACTGACTCTATTTGGTTTATTGGTTTCCGGTAAATTGATCGGAGGAAGATTTAATTTGATTCAAGGAAGATCCAAGGAAGACAAGTTTTTTAACAAACTGAAAACTAGTTTGTTAAATCCCATAATGGAAAAATCTGACTTATAACTCCGCACAGCTTTTTAAATTTTTTGAAATTTTTGTTTTTATTTTTGAAGCAAAAAGGTTGAACTTAATTCCTTTGTTCTTATTAACAAATAGTTCAATACAACGCGGAACTTCTTTATTTCCATTAACGTTTTCACCAATCAAAATATAATAAATCAAATTTCACATTTATTTTTTACCTATATTTAATATCTTCATTTTTTTTTACCTAAATTTTTATTTCAGCATGTTTAAACAGGTATTAAAAGAAAGAATATTTTTAAAAATACGAAAACATATTTTTATATTTATATTGTTTCAAATTAATAACTTGGTATTCATGAAATATTTAATAAATTGAATTTAATACTTATCTTTAAATATATCATTTCATCATACTCAAAACATCAGATAAGTTACGTATTCGACGATGCGATGAAGAGATACTTTATCTCTTCTCTTTATCTCTTTAAATATGATTGATGACTTTAAGAGTTTGAGATCAAAGTGGTTTTCTTTGTTTTTTGAACTAAAATTCTTATGTGTTGCCATTATGTTTTTAATTTAAATATATCCCACTATGCCTTTAACTTATCTCGTAGTCGGAAGAACTCCCTCAATTCGATTACAAACACATCCTGTCACTTTAGTAGGCTATTTTTGTAGGCTGAAATAACTCTAAAATGATTTCTATTGGTTTAAACAGTTCAAACATTTTCCTGACAAATTAAAAGTTTTTTAAAAAATAAAAAGGATGCAGAAATTATTCGGATAAAAAAAATTTTAAGAAAGAAGATGTTTTTAGAAAGAAAAATGAAAATCTGTGTGGAAATTATTCTGTTTACTTTATTTTTTCTAAGAGTTGCTCCATTAAATTTAGAGGAAAGCCAAAAAAGTGTTACTAAAGATAATCATAGAGCGCCTTCTGTAAATCAAGGTAGATCATCTGTAAAAGATATTGATCATGGCTACATGAAAGATGAATGTGGCGTTTTTCCATTTAATCAAACTGTTACAAAAAACGGCTGTGAAGGAAAATATGTTGCAAACAACTTCTGTTTTGGTCAATGTGGATCTTTTATTATTCCATATTATAATATAACAAACAAAAAAATGTCTCGCTTAACTCTAGAAAATTGTAAGCAATGTATGCCGGAAGATTTTGAACTCATCAAAATACCTATATATTGCCCAGAACGAAAGAAAAAGCACCAGTTCGCTAAAGTTTTACTAATTAAAAAATGTGTTTGTAAAAAAAACTCTTGCCTAATGACGTAAAAATGATTTAACTACAAAAAAAGCATTTGACGATGAAAGATTCTTCAATGGATTAACTATTCTTCTTTATAATTTAAAAAAAAGTTATTACAAAAAGCTGTACGTTCTTTTTAAATTACTCTTTTATTTATATTGTATTTGTACATTTCAGGTTATTATATATTATTACTAAATATTTATAATATATTACTTTTATTTTAGCTACCATTGTTGTTATTTACTTTTATTAGTTTTAATTAAATAAAAGTTAAAAAATGATAAAAGTTATATATCGAAAATTTTTTTTTTTTACGTATTTTGCTAATGATATTGTAAAAACTTGTTATAAATTGCAGTATTTCATACTATAATGTTCTTATAGTATAATTACTCTAACCCGGAAAACACTCGAGTTTGCTAAAAATATTAACAAATCTGGTTCAATAAACGTGGCAATAACTAATTTATATAATATCTTGATAACCTGACAAAAAAGTTAGAGGGGGCCTCATGCGTTGTTAAATAATAGTCACGCTTAATTTATGGAATGGCGTAAATGTTCGCCTTGCGTGGCTATGATATTTTTAACACTTACGTGCTAACCACATATGGCCCTCGTTTGGCTATAATACTTATATCACTTAAGTCTTATAATAACATGGCGCACATCTACGCATCTACGTCTTCCAATGAATCGATTGTAATTATCACAAGTGACGTGTATCAAATTGATTTCTAGGCTTAAATTTTAAATGGTTTTGCAATCGAAATTTTACAAAATGATTAGAATATATATATATATATATATATATATATATATATATATATATATATATATATATATATATATATATATATTATTATTATTATTATTATTACTATTACTGTTATTATTATTATCGTGTTAATAAATAAGAGAGCTGGAGCAAGCAAAAGACATAAACTGTCTTATCATCGAGCCCTATTTACATTGAAAAACTCGTCAGTTTATATACAAAAATGAAAAGTAGCTAAGTACATAATAAGAATTTTACACACGTTAGTTAAAATATAAATATCAATATAATATAAATATTAGCGTTAAAATATAACGCAATATATCAAAGATTAACAACAATATTAATGTATTTAAGTTTTTTAACAAAAAATTTAATAAAAATAAAACTGCAACAAAAGAGAAGCAGTGCCAATAACTATTTTTTTAGTTTATATTATTTTTGTATTTATTTTAAAAGAGATATTTTTAATCAAAGTCATTTTGTAATAAGAGACTCATATTCTTTCCTGAATTGTTCCAAAGAGATGTTTTGAATATAATTTATTTTTTGTAATAAATTTTGAAAAGTGTTTCCATAGAAACAGTCCACGGTATTGGATTTGTTAAGAACTTAGTTTTAAATTAGTTTTTGGTACAATAAAGTTGTTAATTGAAAATTTAGTAGGATACTTGTGAGAGATTTCACTAATAGTAAGGCTGAAATACAATAGGAGAAAGGCCATGTTTTATTTGAAACATGAATTGTAGAACTTGATGTATATTAAGTTTATAGATACATAGGGCACCAAGCTTTCTTAAAGGAGGTTCGCAATGAAAACTTCTGTGTGCACCAAATACAATCTTGCATGCGTGTTTTTGCTTACTATAAAGTTTTTAAATTTACTATAACTAGCACTACCTCATACAATATTACAGTAAGAGATAAAACTATGAATAAGTGAAAAGTATATTCTTTTCAAGGAAGCAGTGTTAAGATATGGTTTAGTTTTATATAATATGGAAATATTTATTGACATTTTATTTTCTATGTATTTTATATGTGGTTTCCATGACAAATTTTCATCTAGTGTTACTCCTAAAAAATTAACGATTGGTTCCCTTTTATTAAATGTTTTATTGATTAAAAGATTAGGTAATTTTAGACGAACATCATCACCTTTACTAGGTTTAGGGAATAAAATAAATTTAGTTTTTTCTACATTTAACGAAAGCCTATTACTTGTAAACCACTCGTTTATTTTTAATAGTTCTTCATTAAATATATTAAAGAGAGAACTTTTATGTTTTTGTTGGAATAAAAAAGATGGAGTCGTCTGCAAACAATATAACATTTAAAATATTTGATGCCAAGTATAAATCATTGATATACAATTAGAATAATAATGGTCCTAAGATTGAACCTTGGATCACAACACATGTGATGTGTTTTTCCTTTTTAATTTTTTTATAAATAATACATTGTGATCTGTTCGCCAGTTAATCTTCAAACCAAAGTAAGTTTTTATTTTTTTACTCCATTGAGTTCCAGTTTTTAAGTATCTTATGGTTTTTTAAGTATCTTATGGTGTCAAGAGCTTTTGACAGATCAATAAAACTCCAAAGGTAAAATAGTCATTATTGAATGCATCTGATACATGATTAATCAGTTCGATTACCGCATGGTTAGTTGAATTATCTTTTTTAAACCCAAATTGTTTACTGTACAGCAAACTGTTTAACATCAAATAGTTATAAAGTCGGTTGTACATAATTCGTTCTAATAATATATATATAGTCATTATTTATTTATCAGAGATTAAATAGTTTACAATTATTTTTCACAAAATTTTCTTCAAAGAAATTTTCAACAACCTTAATGACATCTCAGCTACCTATTACACATTCTCAAATTATTACTTTTTTACGCATTCTCCCATAATGTAAAGCAACCATAGCCGTAGTGTTAGAATAATTGCTTTAATATAAAGAGGTCCAAGCTTTCATGTCTGCTCCTGCCATATTTATGATGTCTGTAGGAAAGCCGGTGTTAACTTTTTTGTTAAATGGTCTTCTGCGTTGCTCTGTAACAAGATCGTTATGCTTTCTGGTGCGTGTTTGAAATAAAAGTAAAAAATAAATTTTTTAAAAATGTAACGCACTTGAACTTTTATATTTTAATAGTTAAAAAAAGTTAAACTGAAATTGAGCTCCATTTTACAACAATCTTTTGAAGGCGCCGTTAGCTTTTTGATTATTTTGTATAAAATGTTTTTAAGTAAAACATTTCCGGTTTAGAAAGTATGTTTTCTATAAGCTTGCAAAATGCTCAAAACATTGCAAGTTAAACATAAAAACAAGCCTTCAAACCCTTATGTTAAAAATTAAATTCCACTGTCATTTGACTGTGAGGTTTTCCAACTAATTTATTAATAAATGTTTACTGTCCATTAAGTTTAGCAAGGGTATAAAATGAGTAAACTATTAAATCTAAACTATTAATGAGTCAAAAACGAATATCATCCACTTCTAAATGTATGGAATCTTTTTTTGGCTATTCACTACTTAAACATGTTTTGCTTGTGACTACGTCAGATTTACACCAAAGTTTGGGACAAGGTCTTTTTTGCTAATTCTGCTGTTACCTCAACGTACGACTCTTAAATTGTTTCTAACTTATTAGATCTTATCTGATATTATCTTGCAAAAAGCTATTATTAGTCTATAGTTTACTTCTTAAGATTTTGGACGATTTCCATGATCCTCTAAAATTGTTTTAAATGCGGAGATCCCCCTTCTTTTGCATACAGGTGGGGGGGGGGGGGAAGAGGTCCTGGAGTGTGACACTCGGAAAGTTTATTGGAGTTCAAAATTAGTAACGTCATGTTAACTTATGTTGTTGATGTTAATTGTTCAAAATATTAAAAATTTTCAGTATTATCATATAAACCAGATAAATATCATATAATCATGCAAACCAGAAAAAAAAGTGTTTTTATGCTAAAGGTAAATAAGTACATAATAAAATGCTTGATTAAATGGTCAATATAATTATATACGCAATAGTTGCCGAGCTACACAGTCGACAACTATTTTGTAATGACAACAGTCGATTATTAGTGGCGACTGGTTATTTAACAAAAATATACCTTAGTGTATTGCTTAAAATTTTTTTTTATTTATCACTAAGTTTGACAAAACAAATGTTCAGATAACTATTTTTAATTGACACTTTAACACTTATTAGAGAATCATTAAACTTTAACTCTTCTTAGAGAATCGTTAAACGTTAGGAATCGTTAACCTTCAGCAAATAGAGTAGATTAATGTTTTTATTTTTTTTTTTTTGCCTTTAAAAATCGTGATTAAATTGAACAATCATCAAAGTATATATAAAAAACTTGTTTTTTTCTGAATTAATCTATAAAGTCTATTTTCCATAATAAATTTTTTTGATCGGATAAGATCTAGTGTCTATTATAATTATACCGTCAGTATGGCATCAGTATAAAACAACTCAAAAATTAACATGAAAGTTCATGTTTAGTCAATATAAATTATGTTTTTAATTGCTTTACCATGTGTGGAATTATTATTAATATAAAATTATGAAAAACTTGAACAAAAGTTTCAAGCATTAAAATTTAGTTACATAGCATAATTTTACATATATAGGTTACCCAACTATAATTGGTCAAATAAATTTTTATATCAACTTTGATCCTCTACCCAGTACTGGGATGCATCATCATAAACCAGTTCCAGGAAAACAATCATTCACACAGAATGGAAGCTAGGGACGCCATTGAAACTTTAGCCTATGGGGTCTAAATTCTTAAATTTACCTCTGCGTATTACAGTAGTATTATCAAAATAAAAGCCTAATAACTCTGACCAACCCAATAAAATTCTTTTAGAAACAAAAACCTTTTTTAGAAATAATTAATTAAAAAAACAGTGTTTATAAACGGCTCGGCAAAAGTGTAATAAAAACTTGAAGAAAAACTGCCCAATAGTTCACGAAAAAATAAGTTTCAACAATCGTTTTAACTGTTGTTGCTGAGTGAGGCCGTCGACTGGTATCCGAGTTCTCGGATACCCAACCGTTGGTTACCCCTCGTGCAGCATTAGCAAACGACGGGTAACTTTCATTTTATAATTTTATGCGAGCAGTAACCAACCCATTTGGAAATGATTTTAAACTTAAATTCATTTCATTCATTTTTAAAGTTAAAAACCAATAATCAATTTAAAAGTATTAACATGGTACTTAAAAGAAGATCTTGAAGAAGATCTTGAAGAAGATCTTGAAGAAGATCTTGAAGATGATCTTGAAGATGATCTTGAAGAAAATCTTGAAGAAGATCTTGAAGAGGATCTTGAAGAAGATCTTGAAGAAGATCTTGAAGAAGATCTTGAAGAAGATCTTGAAGAAGATCTTGAAGAAGATCTTGAAGAAGATCTTGAAGAAGATCTTGAAGAAGATCTTGAAGAAGATCTTGAAGAAGATCTTGAAGAAGATCTTGAAGAAGATCTTGAAGAAGATCTTGAAGAAGATCTTGAAGAAGATCTTGAAGAAGATCTTGAAGAAGATCTTGAAGAAGATCTTGAAGAAGATCTTGAAGAAGATCTTGAAGAATTTTGAAGATTGTTGTTTAAAATTAATAGTTTCTTTATAACCATCAGATTTTTTGAAAACATTCAATATAACATTCGAAAGGTTTTTTGAGTTTCTGATTCAGATCCCACTTATTATATAAATTTTAAATAAATCTCGATCACTTCTTGATTCTAGTACACAAAAAAAACTTTATTTTAGTCCATATGCATATATAGTATGGACTTATACACATAAAACAAAATTAATTAAATTACTAAGTGTGCAAAACTAAGCGTATAAAGCAACTCATTATCTAAATAATAATAATCCATCAGTAGAATGAATAATCTATCAGTTGAATGAATAATCAATCAGTAGAATGAATAAATGTGACAAAAATATGAGATTTTTAAACATGGAAAAATTTAACTTGCATTAGATTCTAACTTTTATGTTCAAATATAAAAATAACATGCCACTTCAATAACTAGCAACTATTCTAATAAAACTAAAAGTCGGTTTTCAGAGTTTTCAACTATGCCAAAAAGTCGTAAAAAAGTCTAAAAAAACCAAAAAAGCCGTAAAAAAGCCAAAAAGTCGTAAAAAAGCCTAATAAATCAAAATTTAAAGTTTGATTTTTAAATAAAGGTTAAACTTTCACAGAATGGAAAAAAAAACTTTTTGAATTCTTTATTGTGGCCTTTTAATTCAGCAGACGTTCTTTAAGTTGAATTAAAAGACAATATTTTTCAATTATTTAATAGATCATATTTATTACAAGCTTTTTTAACATAAAACCTTATGAAACAAAAATAGAATTTATTACAGAGGTTTTACTTTGTACAGGTACTTAAGACAGCAATTTTGAGCTGAAGTTATTTAAAAAGAGATAAAAGCGTTCTACTACACATTTTTTTTCTGGTATATAAATTGAATCTTTTAGTATTTTATCTTTCAAACTGAATCTTTTAGTATTTTATCTTCTATTGTAGTTATAAATTATGTTTGTTTTATTATCGTCTAATAAATTCTATAATTCTATTTGACTATAATCATTTATAACGCATTCCGATATTTTGTTCTACTAAATTATACTTTAGAGTATAATTTAGTAGATATAATACATATTAATATTTATTGTATTTTGATATTTAAATTTGTAATTAATTTCATTTAATTTCCTTGTCTTTTAGAGTTGTTTGTTGTTTTCACACTTTAATTTTGTTATGGCTGACGTGGCTTTCCATTTCCGTTTTTCGATATAATTTTTTTTTTTTAAACCTTCAACTCTTGACTTTATAAGTATAAATTCCATGTCTATGTTTATGCAGTCATTTATTTTTTGAAATGAATAATGATTTGTTATTATTATTCAATTATCTTATTATTGTAATAAATGTTAACTTATTCTTATTTTTATTATTAACATTGTTTGCTCATATTTACTTAAGATTAGTTTTAAACTATTTGCAAACTGTCACGTGATTGAAATATCTTTTCTCAATTGATTGATTGAAAATTAATTGTCTTACAATATATAAAGCACAAGAGCCCTTAATAAAATAAAACACGTTTCAGATTTTGAAACAAGAAACTTCAAAACTTTTAAATTATAACAACATGTAATTCTTTTAGTTAAAAGTGTATGTAAAAAATATGTCATAATAAATATTTTATAAAAAATACCAACAACAATAACAAATCAAATTTTGTGATAAATTTAAAAGGGGTTTTATATATTTATGCAATTGAAATATTTTCATTTCTAATGCTTACAAAATAAATTAGTGGCATCAATTTCATTTTCTTCAAATAAAAATTACTTATATAAGTGTATTATATTGACTTGTTTTTCCCAATGATATATAAAAAATAGAGTGAAACTTTAACAGTGCTGGTTGACATGCAAAGGTTGCCCCGCACCGGCACTGCAATGGAAACTGCCAGGAGAAAAAGGACTTATGAAGAAATGGAACAACATTTTGGTACTCATGAGCTTTCTACATCAAAAACTGATTATTTAGCATCAAGCAGTGAAGACATTGACAGTGAAAGTTCACCTGCCATTGTTCAGCAAATATCAACAACAGGAACAGCAGCAAAAGTTCCAACAATTCGAGGTACATTGCCATTTTTCACTCCCCGTCTCGCAGAAGTTTTTGATAGGTGCAAAATTACTGACAGAAATGAGATTTACACATTAATGGCTACTGCAGAAGCTTTTGGATGTGATACTGAAAACCTAGTGATAAGTTGCACTTCTTTTCAACGCCTTAGAAAAAAATTAGAGAAGCAAGACACTCAGAAATTCAGCAAAACTTTAACCTAAATGATTGCTAAGAATTAGTGCTACACTGGGATGGAAAGCTGCTCCCAGCACTCACTAGTGTTGAAAAGCTAGAAAGACTGACAATGATAGTAACTTTTCAAGGCAAGGACCAATTGTTGGGAGTCCCTTGAAATCCAAACATCTTTAGGTGACGAGCAAGCTATGGCCGCTTATCAAGCAGTGGGGATGTGAGGTTTAACCTATAAAATTCAGGTAATTTGCTGTGATACGACAGCAAGCAACACAGGTCGAGTAAATGGTGCCTGTACAAACCTAGGAAAATTGTTCAATTGTGACCTATTGTACCTCTCTTGCCGCCACCACATATTTGAGGAGCTGTTTTGAGTCACTGATGGGTGCAACTTCTTCCTTGGACATGGCGCTTTTCAAAAGATTTAGAAAAGCCTGGACGAAACTCGACAAGATCGTTTATACAACTGGTAATAATGAAGTGCCTGATGATGTCCGTTTTACCATTCTTGGATTTGTTGAACTCTATCTTTCAACACAAAAACAGCAGAGAGATGATTAACGAGAACTGTTGGAGTTAACAATGATCTTTCTTGGTGGCATTCCGAAGAACGGAATA
>NC_088928.1:56370000-56402500 GCF_038396675.1 Hydra vulgaris
GCTAGCAGTACTTGCTGGGCAGACAGGCCTTATAATTTTTTCAATTTGTTTTGTTTATGAGTTTTTATATGTAAAAACTTTATAATTCTTTTAATGACTTTTTTTTTTTTGGATTAAATACTAGTAATATTTTGTCAATAATCGCTTTATATTATTGCCTAACTTAATGCCATTACTCATTCGTGCGCGTTTACACGGAGTTTTATTATACATAAGATTTAGCATTCTCTTTCTTTTTATATTTTTGATGAATTCAAAGTAGATCGCTCCAAGCATCCCGGTCCTCTATCTCAGAGGGTCTTCTATCGCTGGTGTAGGTATGGGGAGGACCATCCTTCCTTTAGATGGAGGGATGGCACCCCATACAACACCACGGAATGAGAGTATGCTGGGAGAAGAAGACGTGGCTTAAAAGTTGTAAATTACTTTACAATTTAAATTTACAACTTTTGAGCCACTTTCAGTTGTTCTTTTGAAACTTTGTTTTCAAATATATATTTTTGTTTATTAATTTTTGTGTTGTTTTTTAATTTTTTCCATTAATTTTGATGTTGATAGCATCAAAATTAAAATCATTTAAATAAAGACAATTTTATTAACAAGACTTAATGACAAAAAATAAAAGTCAAGGTCAAACATTTGATAAAGTTAATGTTAATCTCAAAGAGCCTTTCACAAAATCAAATTCCATGTAGCACGTTCCAGAACCAAGACATTTTATAATTTGTTGTATAACTTTGATAAACATATGTTCCAAATTATATCATTGAACGTATATTACACCAATAATGTTTCATTTTCAAAATGTGATGTTTGTAATGGTTTTTGATAAGTTTATTATATGTTAATGTTAATATGTGTTATATAAAGTTATAGATTTATATTTATAGATTTATAGATTCAAATGTTTATGTATGTATTTCAAAGTGTGTGCTGTTAATAGTTAAAATATGAACAATAAAGTCACGATAACTCAATAACCCTCAATTTTGAATTTAATTTTGAAATTCCAGTTGAGCCTTTTTTTATACTCCCAACAACTCTAGTGCTCATTAAAAAATCAATTTCTTTGTCATTTGGAGGTGTGAATTATTTAGAGTTTACTGTAACATCTTATCCTATTTAATTAATTATGCGATGTTTTATGCTAATAGACTTTGCTCACCTTCACGTTGGTGTTTAAAGGTAGAAAAATAAAATGTAGGTTTCTTATCTACTTCACATTTTTGAGTTTTCAAATAAATTAATTGAGTGCATAACACGTTAATTTGTAATTAATGTGTTATAAGTGTTGTTTTTTTTAAACTATTTTGCTTCATTTTTGAGTCGAGTTCCTTCTCTTATGTCTGATTTTTGAAAATTTTCCTACAGAGAATAATTTAAGAAATGTTCTGAATGTTGATCGATTTCTAAAAGCTTTAATGAAGTTACGTTAATCTTCATAGCATTTACTAAAATCTATAGAATAATAAAACAATGTCATTATTAATGAAATTATGTTATTAAGTTGGTTTTATAAAGTACTTTTGATACTTTTTTATATTCAATATTTTCTTTTGTAATTTTTTTTACCTAAAATTTTTTTTACTTTATCTAAAAAAAAATGTTTTTTGTTTCTCATATACATTTATAAATTTTTTCTCTTTGAAATTATTACTTCGTATAGATATATTCTTTACAAAAGAGTTTCTACAAAATAAAATCAAACCGAGCTAACTTATTTGACATAACTAGGAACCGTAACCCATTTTCTGTGTCTTTTGTATTTTAAATAAATTTTAATGAGGGAATTAAAAAAAATTGGTTTATAAGTCTTTTTGTTAAAACTTTAAAATTCCTAAAACACCGGAAGAAATATTATGCAGTTGTCATCCATGTTAAAATTAAATAAGTATAGTTTTAAAGTATAGAAAATTAATCGTTAACCAAAAGGAAAGAGTTTTAAATCAATTTTCTGCTGTTTATTAAAGTTCATTGATGTAAGTAGTCCAAATTTAAAACAAGGTTAGATAGAGCCGGGTGTTGAACAGAATTACCACGACCCGTATCGTACGGCTAATTCACATTAATATCCAAAGTTTAAAATTTTTTTTTGAAATCTTTAGTAATTTTATTGAAAAAACTTGTAATCTTTTTAATATAATTTGCTTAACAGAAACATGGTGCAGTTCGGATGACGTAAATTCTTTTACCAATTTTGAACTGCCGGGTTTTAATGTAATTTCATTAGCACGAAAAACAAATAAGCGTGGCGGAGGCGTTCTTATTTATGTTAAAAATAACTTACGATATTTTACCCGGCATGACATGAGCATCTCGGATGCTGATAGAGAGATTTTAACGAGTGAAATTTTAACCAATAAAATAAAAAATAAAATTCTAAGTTGTTGTTATCACCCACCTTCAGGTGAAATTGAAAATTTTAATTCGTTTTTATGTAATGACGTTATTAAAAAAAGTAATCGCGAAAATAAATTAATCAACTTATTGCGTGATCTGAATTTAGAATGTTTCCAATACCACGTTAATAATAACATTAAAAGGTTTTATAATTGCATTTTTGAAAACGGTGCGATTCCTTTTGGAAAATAAAACTAAATATAAAAATTACGCTAAACTTTTTGAAAGCCACAAGAAAAAACAAAACAAAAAAAATTATTTAAATTTACTAAATAAATATAAATTAAATTTTAAATGCACTTGATTTATAATAAGAGACATTACTGGCAGCAAAAAATGTACATCTCACTCTTTGCCAAACACGGTTAAACATAATAATGAAATTTTATATGATAAAAGACAAATTTCGGAAGAACTTAATAAATATTTTGTATCTGTAGGACCAAATCTTGCAAAAAGAATTCCTATAGCTAACAGTTTAATCAATAATCTATGTTTCCCTCTAAACTCTTACTTACTCTTTTAAATTATCTTTTGAAGAGTTTGAAAACGCCTTTAAAATGTTGAAATCTAACAAAGCAGTAGGCCCTGATGGTATTAATGGCAACATTAATAATAAGATATACTCTTTTAAGATTTTTTCAATATTAATTAAAAAGGAAATTTTTCGATAAGCTCTAAAATTATCAAAAGTCATACTAATAATAAAAGGTGGTGACATTGAGACTATAAGTAACTATCATCCAATTTCACTACTTTCTGTATTCTCTAAAGTCTTAGAAAGAATTCTGTACAATAAAATTTATAATCATCTTACTATAAGGGATAATAAAGTCCATAAAGTACATACGCTCTGAGGAGAAGAGGGGGTCTGCAAATCACGTATATGAGATGGGAGAGCAGTGGGTCAATTATAAAAGTAAGGAGACAATAAATTTAAAAAAATATAAAACGTTGGGTAAGTAGGTTAAAAGCGTGGGTACTTTTAGGGAGGTGGAGTGTACTCAAAATAGCGTATTGCAAAATGAGGGGGAGAGATGAAGGGTTAGATCGAAATAAAAGCGTACGTACTTTATGGACGACCCCTAAACAATTTATTATACTGCAATCAATATGGATTCTAAAAAAATATTTTTACTGAACATGCCATTCTACAACTTACAAGAAATATATCTGACTCATTTGAAAATTCTCAATTTCCTTCAGCCGAAAGCTTTTGATCATGAAATTCTTTTAAAAAAGTTGAAGTGGTACAGAATTACTGGAAATATATTAATTTGGTTAAAAAGTTACCTAAATAATTGAAAACAATTTGTTTATGTAGATGATAACGTATCGTTTAATTTGTTAAATATTTCATGTGGAGTTCCTCAAGGATCCATTTTAGGACCTCTCCTATTTCTAATATATATCAATAATCTACCAAAAGCTTCTAACCTAATGACAATTATGTTTGCTGATAATTCTAACTTATTTCTTTCTCATAATAACATTTTTACACTTTTTAGCAACATGAACATTGAACTCGTCAAAATTTCCGAATGGTTTAAATTAAACAAACTACCATTAAATGTTGATAAAACTAAATGGATTCTTTTTCATCCGTATGGTAAAAAGCGCCAGCTGCCTACCAACTTACCTTTTCTTTTTATCGATAACATAATTATTAAAAAACTTCTAGTGACAAGATTTTTAGATGTATATATATCGATGAAAATCTTACATGGAAAAGCCACATTGCTAACTTGTGCAGTAAAATTTCAAAGAGTATAGGCATTTTATACAAAATAAGAAACGTTCTTGATAAACATACCTTAACTGAATTATATTATTTGTTAACTCATTGTCATATTAACTATGCAAACATAACTTAGGGTAGTACTTATAAAAGTAAACTTAAACCTCTCTATCGGCAACAGAAGCATATAGCGCGCCTTATAAATTTCAAGGACCGTTTTGCTCACGTCAAGCCTCTTTTATATGATATGAAAGCACTCAATATATATGAGTTAAATATTTTTTATATTCTTTGTTTTATGTATAAATGCAAGACCCACCTATCCCCCGTTTCTTTTGGTAATTTGTATATACAAAGAGATAGAAATAAATATATTTTAAGGAACGATAATTTAATTCGACAACCATTTTCTCAAACCAATTTTGGAAAATTTTTTATTTCATTTTGAAGACCATTTTTATGGAATAGCATAATTCTAAATACTTCTAAAGATTTCTCTCAAGAATGTAATTTTGATTCTTTTAAACAAAATCTTAAAAAACTCATTTTTTTAACTGAAAATATACTTATCTAATTATAAAATTTTAAAATCCCTTATCTATATTAGTATATGTATATATTTAATGTATATTCTTTTTTATTTATTATTATTATTTTTTTTGTATTAACATGCAATTATTTAACATGTTAAATTTTAGTAAATTATTTAACATGTTTTCGTTTTCAAGTTTAAGAACTCTTCTATTGAAATATTGTATGTTTATTTTTATTTTTATTTATAATATTATATTAACTTTATATACTTTTATTATTAAATTTAATTTTATAATAAAAAGAAATTAAACAAAAATAAATAAATAACAAGAAAAAATATATAAAAATAATAATAATAATTAAAAAAAAAATAACAATAAAAAAAAAAAAAGCCAAGTATATTAAATATATATATATATATATATATATATATATATATATATATATATATATATATATATATATATATATATATATATATATATATAGATATATATATATATATATTTATATAAGAAAAATAAAATGAAAAGTGTATGTATGCGTATCTGCCAATATATGTATGTAGGCTACGTTTGGAGGTGAACCATCCTTAGGCAGTTTTTGTCGTCAGAAGCGTAAACGGTAATTTATATATTTGCCAGTGGCTTGGCGTTTTTGTTATCAGAAGCGTAAACGGAAATTTGGTAATTTGGCTTAACACACAGCGATAACCATCAACTATGGCTATCTATGTTCTTTTGCACAACCTTAGGAACAATCTGGAACTGTATTATATTCAGTCTGGAAATGAGATTATATTGATTATATTCAGTTATATTTAGTGAATAATATATAGCAATTAATAAGATTCAGCGATTATTTTCGACAAATTAGATTCAGTATCCGCAAGAGATTTATCTAGAAAATTATGGACATTACTATTCGCATGAGTCAGCTGTTCGGAAGACACGCAATTTGATTGATGCAAGTTGTAAATACCATAACAAAAGGAAAGAACCATAAAAAAAAAAAACGATTTATTTTCTTCAATAGCGGTTTCTCTGCGACAAGACCTGATGGTCTTCTTTGAGTATCCGCGTTCTTTATACTTATTTTTATTCTTTATTTCTTAACGATATCTTGACTTGTTAACTTTTCTTTTTTTTATATTATTGGTATCTTTTTCACAAATATTGTAATAAAGAACCGAAAAAAAAATTATTTTACTACTTTACAACATATACTAGTGGTGAATTTATTGAATTAGGGAATAGGGTTTTGCTCCAACCTAATAAAAAATTAAAAAATCAGCAACTTGAAATCCGATTGTTTATAGAGAGAAATTAATATAGTAACCAATTTTTAGGGTAAGGGGCATTTTATCTCCCTCCAACATAAAAAAAATTCGTGTAAGTAAAAATATTATGACGTGCAAAATGTAATTGAATAAAGTTCGCAAATGAATAAAATTTTAAATTCCACGAATGACACAACATAACAACTATTGTCAACAATAGACACTACGAAAACAAAAGCCTTAACAAAAGTCTGTCTTAAAATTACAAGCCACACCACTTGCGGTACTTTATTTATTATATATCTGTAAATAATAAGCATATATATATATATATATATATATATATATATATATATATATATATATATATATATATACATATATATATATATATATATGTGTGTGTGTGTGTGTCAGATCAGATTATCCTGCTACTGGTAACATGTACCCCAGTACAATCTGCTTCATGTCCTGCTGCCTTGTAGGATACGCCTTTTTAGGCAAAGGCTAGGAGATGCCAACTCCGATTTAAAACACCCCCTGCCTTGGGGCTCCTGGTTGAGTAAAGGCTAGAGATGGTGTCTCGATAAAAATACTCATCTTGGGCAGATGTTAAATGCACCCAGCTACTGTCTTGTAGAAGGCCTCCTAGGCAAAGACTTAAGGGGTAAACAGATTCTATCTGTTGACCAGCCTCGCACCCCTTCTTCATCTATTAGGCTGGCGCAGTTGTATTTTTAATACATTGTTTCCAGTTTAGGATGTTGAATGCTGGATCTTCTTGACTCAATGCATGGGTTTGCTTTTGTCACTGTTTTTATGACTAGGCAACTCATTCTATTATCTCCTTATGAGGGTACAGCTCTAAAACTCAGTTTTATGGTTCTGAGGCCGGCTGGTAGTCAGGTTTCCCGAACTCTGTGGTAGCTATCAGAGAGGCTGATTCCATCAACAGCTGAAAAATACCAAAGTATTAACAGTGCCATGTTGCGCATGGATGGTGTCCCTGTTTGTACTTTTGGTGTGCATTGCGGAGGCCACATTTGGGGCCCTTTGTTACGGCTTAGGGTTTATTAGTAGTAATGAGGCAATTGCTTGGGCTATTAAACGGTGTTCTGAGTACTATCTATGCTTTGAGTCAAGTTCTTCAATCTAATTTAAAAATGAATAAAGTACCAAAAACTATAAAACACAAAAAACCATCATCATCACCAAGTTCTCTAAACCTATCATTCACTTATATTCGTGGTCTTCGAAGTAACTTTTCTTCTGTTGAGTCTTATCTCTTGAAAAGTTCACCAGACCTACTTGCTCTTTGTGAGACTAATTTGAGTTCGGCTGTCTCATCTTGTGATCTTAGTGTTGATGGTTATCTTCCTCTGATTCGTAAAGACTCCAATAGTCACATGCTTGGCCTGGGTATTTACATTCATAAGAATTCACCTATTTGTCGTGAAACTAGGTTTGAATCCACAGACTATTCTTTCATGTGCTTTCGTTTAGCACCACTTCACTCTATTGCCTTTCTCTTTGTTCTATATCGTTCTCCTTCATCTCAAGACTGCACTCTTTTTGATGTTATTTCTGATCATATTGACCAAGCCCTCTCTCTTTATCCATCAGCTAATATAGTTGTTGTCGGTGACTTTAATGCTCACCACTTTTAAAAGCCCACAACTTTTGCCTTTCTCAATCCCTAACTCAAATAGTCAACTTTCCAACTCGCTTTCCTGAAAACCCTAATCATTTACCTTCTCTACTTGACTTATGTCTTGTTTCTGATCC
Source organism: Hydra vulgaris (assembly GCF_038396675.1). Taxonomy (NCBI): domain Eukaryota; kingdom Metazoa; phylum Cnidaria; class Hydrozoa; order Anthoathecata; family Hydridae; genus Hydra; species Hydra vulgaris. Next base: position 56,377,737 of record NC_088928.1, read on the forward strand.
TAGTCAGTGCTCAGTTTCTCCACATTCACCCTTAGGTGCTTCTGATCACAGTTTGATCTCTCTAAAACTAATATCTCATTCTTCTTCATCACCTGAATCCCCCTATTATCGAACCTGTGCTGCTGCGATTGCCAATCGAAACCGTTACTTCCATATTTATCAGCAAAACAGTTCTCTAGAAAACAGACGTCTGTTTATTACTGCTAGAAACAACTGTAAAAAGGTTTTGTCTAACGCCAAAACCCGCTATTCTCAGGTCATGAAATCTCGTATCTCATCTCAAAAATTAGGCTCTCGTGACTTCTGGAGAATCTTTGATAATATCAATAATAAGGGCAAATCTATAATTTCACCTCTCTTGTATGGTTCAGACTTTGTCACCTCACCTAAAGACAAAGCCGAACTGTTTGCTAAAAACTTTTCATCAATATCATCTCTTGATTCCACTAATTGCGTTCTACCTGATATTGCCAACAAACAGGTTGATCCATTGCTTGACATTCATATCACTCCAGCATCTGAATCTAAAGTGATTTCCTGCCTAGACTCTTCCACAGCTTGTGGCCCTGACAACATACCTGTTATTGTCTTGCAGAAGTGTTCTCCGGAGCTGTCGTCTATACTCTCAAAACTATTCAACAAGTGCTTATCAGAGTCTTGTTTTCAAGCCTGCTGGAAAGCCGCATCTGTTATCCCTATCTTCAAAAATTCTGGGGAGCGATCTGATTTGTCTAACTACCGTCCCATAAGTCTTCTTCCTATCATAAGCAAGGTTTTTGAATCTTTAATTAACAAACACTTAATCTCTCATCTTGAATCTAATAACTTACTTTCTGACCATCAATATGGATTTCGATCTTCTCGTTCTACAGCTGATTTGGTAACAGTAATAACTGACAGGTTTTATCATGCATTAGATGAAGGTGGAGAGGTTAAGGCCATCGCTCTTGACATTTCAAAAGCGTTTGATAAAGTTTGGCATGCTGGTCTTCTCCATAAGCTTTCTTCTTATGGTGTATCCGGCAACATCTTTAAGATCATTGAATCCTTCCTTTCCAATCGTAGCATAAAAGTTGTCCTCGAACACTCTTCTTCTTATTCTGTAACCTCAGGGGTTTCTCAAGGTTCTATCGTTGGCCCTATACTCTTTTTAATTTACATTAACGATCTTCCAGATATTCTCACATCTAAGGTAGCATTGTTTGCTGATGATACTACCATTTATTTTTGTTGTGATAAGAAACCAACACCTTCTGATTGCTTGGAGGGGACATTTGAGCTTGAAAAGGATCTCACTTCTGCTACAGCATGGGGCTCACGGTGGCTGGTGAACTTTAATTCAGATAAAACTCAATTTTTATTCAGGCAATCGTTATCGCAATAATTTAGATCTTCCTATATTTATGAACGGTGATGTACTCGATGAGTCACCTACTCTTCATCTTCTAGGATTAACTCTTACTTCAAATCTTTCTTGGAAACCATGTATCAAATCGGTTGCAAAATTAGCATCTGCTAAGGTTGCATCTCTTTATCGAGCTCGCCACTTTCTTACTCTGGATTCTATTCTCTATCTCTATAAATCCCAAATCCGGCCTTGTATGGAATACTGTTGCCATATCTGGGGCGTATCTTCTAATGATGCCCTTTCTCTTTTAGACAAGGTGCAAAAACGCATTGTAAACATAGTTGGACCTGCTCTTGCAGCCAACCTCCAACCATTATCACATCGTCGTAATGTTGCTTCTCTTTCTCTTTTCTACAAATACTATAATGGGCACTGCTCTAAAGAGCTAGCGTCTCTTGTGCCATCTACTAAAATTCATTCTCGTGTTACTCGTCATTCAATTAAGTTTCATCCTTTTTCTGTGACTGTTCCTAAGTGCTCCAAAAACGCTTATTCGTCTAGTTCTTTTCCTCGAACATCAGTTCTTTGGAATTCGCTTCCTTCATCTTGCTTTCCTGATTCATATAATTTGCAATCTTTTAAATCGTCCGTCAATCGTTATCTTGCTCTACAATCTTCATCTTTTCTCCTACAGTAACTTCCAACTTTAATTAGTGGCTGCTTGCAGCCTTGTTGGAAGCAAAGATGTTTAAAAAAAAATATATATATATATATATTTATATATATATATGTATATATATACATACATATGCATATATATACATAAATTTATATATATATATAATTTATATATATATATATATATATATATATATACTTATATATATATATATATATATATATATATATATATATATATAATATGTAAAGTACATTTATATAGTAGTAAACTTTATTTATAAAAATATACAATATTTAAATCACATAAGTAATATTTTTAAACTGAATTTGTAATGAGCTATAATATTATTATAGCTTATTACAAATTCAGTTAAAAATAAATAACATGACGCTGTTTATTTAATTTTTTGGTCCTGCCATATAGTATTTGTTTTACTATTAAATTAGTAACAATTAAATCACATAGCCAGATTATGACACTAATTGAAAGGAAACAAGTGAAATTATGAATAAAGTAAAGCTAAACGAGCTACTGCATTACTAATCTGGTTTTCATAACCATCAGCTGTACCACCTGGTAATTGGTCAAGAGCATTTCTTTATTTCAAAATATGATATGTTGGTTTATTTCTATTTTGTTTTAAAAAATGTTGAGAAGAATTAACTTTTTTTAATGCATGACTGTACCTTTTCATGAAAAAATTGCAGATGATTAGGTCTGCAAAATCAAGGAGATGACGGTGTCCAATTTGTTCACAGTACAAAATCTTGACATGATTTGAATTTGTACATGTACATTGAATTTGGCCCGATCCTAATAAGCTTTTATTATATTTTTAACTACAGTAATTCTTGTCAAAACTGCAAGAAATTGTTTTATAGAGTTCTGAAATTTTAAAATCACCATAATGAATCAATAATAATAAAAAATTATGAATATATTATTTTGTTGCGTTACATTTTGTTTTAGTTTTACTTTATTATGTTTTTTCCGTTTTAAGTCTTTATAAACTCACAAGCAAAAATGTATATAAAATGTCAACGAATATTTCGATCGCCATGGATCAATGCCATCAAAATATGTTACTATGTTAATTTAAAATATGTTCAAATTTGAAATATGGTCGATTAATATATAATTGCACATGGCTATTAATACTTTAACACGTTCGCTGCCGAGCTATTTTAAACTATGCTTTGTTTCTTTGCCGAGCCATAATGTCTGCAATGATTAATTTTTGCCGAGGCTGTTTTTCGCGGTTTCGTTCTCATTGCCAAGGCTAGATATCAACATTTCAAAAAATAAAATATTTTTAATCTAAAATAATTCTATAATATTTTTTATTCTGAATATAACTGTCAAAAAAAAAGGAATACTAGTAGACTCGTACTTTGGCAATGGAGAAGAAAAATTTTTCTCCAGTGCCAAAGTACGAGTTTACTCGTAACACCGTAATGAGTATAACTCATTGCGGTGACTACACCTTATCAAGATGTAATTGAGAACTTGAAAGTTGTAGTTAAGAAACGTAAGATGTAATTTAGAACATGGAAGATGTAATTAAGAAACGTTAGATGTAATTTAGAACATGAAAGTTGTAAATAAGAAATTGTAAGATGTAATTGAGAAGATAAAAGTTGTAATTGAGAAATGTTTATAATATAGATTATCAGAAAGAAGTTATATATTTTGTTGCCTTAGTTTACCTTGTAATATTAGGTTTGATCGTAATTCTGCCAAGGTGGCCATATGGGTTGGTTTTCAATAAATAATAATATATTATCAATAAAATAAAAAAGGAATTTGTGGTTGGCGGTAACTACATATCTTCCAAGGAAATTTAAATTTCCGCAAAAGACCCAATTGTATGCTACCTTATATTTGACACCTAAAATTTGCGCCAGTCGCAAAATGACGATTGGGTCGTCATTTTGCTCAGCACATTCAATACCCAGTAAATATTGAACAGTTGGTAAGTTCTTGGCCCGATCCTAATAACCAACTATTAGCTACAGTTGGGCCAACAGTCGGCTATTTAGTTGGTACCGTGAAAAAAACGCAACGCTTTTACCAACACTTAGCCAACTGTTTCATAAACTGTTGGTACCATTAACGGCCCAACAGTAATAAAACAGTTGGCTAACAGTTGGTACCATTACCGACCCAACTATACGATTTTTTTTCGCGATTTTTTAAATTCGCTTTTGCACTTTAATTGAAAGTGTTAATTTTATAAATGTTTACAACTATCTTAACAACTTGACGTGATAGTGAAAAATGAGTTGCATATTTGAAATCAAAATGAGAAATGCTATAAAAAAAATAAATTGTTTGCTTGGCACCAGAAAAAATTTTGTTGTTATTGACCTGTGCAATAATGCAGTAATAATCATTGTAATAATAACATAACAACTACTATTATATACATGTGTATTTCTGTATGTATATATATATATATATATATATATATATATATATATATATATATATATATATATATATATATATATATATATATATATATATATATATATATATATATATATATATATATGTATATATATATACATACAGAAATACACACGTAAATAAGAGTTAAAATACAAATAAAGATTCTAAAAAATAAGCTAGATGAAAAAGACGAAATCATTAAAAACCTAATATATAGAATTGAACATTTAGTACTTTTAGAAAAACAGAACAAAAATGTACAAACTTTAGATAATGTTGTTGTTGAAAGCGAAAAAGCATGGAACATCGTAGCTGGAAAGAACATTAAGAAGACTAAAGAGCAAATTAACATCATCAATACTATTGCAAATGAAACAGCAGAACGAATGAAAAAAGAAAATAACATACTAATTTACGGAATAACCCAATGTAATAATGATGATATTTTTGAGAAAAAAAAGTTTGACCAGAATGAAATAAACACAATTATGTCTAAAATTAATACAAAAGATATAAAGATAAAAAAATTGACACGTTTAAGATCTAAAATAGAAGATAAATCAGCACCAATAATTCTTGAATTAGAAAGTAAAGCCTGTAGAAATTTAGTGTTGAAAAATGCATACAATTACAAGGACAAAATTAATGGTATTTATTTTAACGTTGGTATGACTGAAGCAGAAAGGTACCTTATGTATCAACTAAGAAATCAAACTAAAGAACTAAATACTTCAATTACTAATGCATCGTCGATATATTATGGTATCAGAGATTACAAAATAGTGAAATTAAAACGTACACAAAATTAGCAATCAATGAGTTTAAATATTAGTTCATTCAAACCAATTTTGTATAATAATAAATTCAACAAAAAAACATTGCAACTAACACATTGACTAAATATGTTAAAAAATCTCAGACTCATGATGTAATTAATTCTGAAAAACATAGTATAGATGTAAATAAAAATTTCTAAGTTGTAGATACACAAATGATACATCATTAAACAATAAATTTGACTTGTTTCTATTAGATATTGCATCCTTTAAACCTGATATTTATATGATCACAGAAACTTGGTTTAATGAAAACTCAGTTACACATGTAAATGGTTATCAAATAATCCATAATAATAGATCAAATAGTCGTTCAGTTTAAACACATGGAGGTGGTGTTGCTATCTATGTAAAAGAAAGTTTTTTAGTTTGCTCACCCAATGATAGTTTCACTAAAAAAAACGACATTGAACATACTTGGTGTATTTTAAGTATAAAAGATGAACAAATTTTACTTGGTTGTATTTATTGGCCACCTGATGAAGAAATAAATAACTGTACCTATAAAATAATAGAAGCAGCTAAGAATAAAATTGATCATAATAGGTACTCTGATTTACTTATTTCAGGAGATTTTAATTATCCAAATATAATATGGAAAAAAACAATGTTCAAAACATGAAAATACTCCACCAAATTTGTTGAATATATAAATGACAACTACTTACATCAAGCAGTTATATCACCTATATATATAATGCAGATTTAACTAATGGTAATATTTTAGATTTAATTTTAACAGAAACACCTGAACGTATAAATAAAATCCATCATAACCCAACTTTAGGCAACACTAGAAATGGACACCAAATACTTAGCTGGAAATATTTTGTAAAAAACACCACTAAAAATGAAATGTCAAATTTCGGGAAATCTGGATTTAACTATAAACTTGGTAATTACAGTCATAAATAAAGCTATTAATGAAAATGATTGGGAAAGTCTTTTTGGAAAAAATAGTATTAATGAGTGCTATGAAATATTCCTAAATATCTATAATGAATTATGCAACAAATACATTCCTAAAAAAAATATATACTTCAATAACAAAATACAACCCAAACCTTGGATTGATAGAGAAGCAAAAAAAGTAATAAGAAACAAAACAAGTTTATCTCACAAACTATTATCTAATGGTTTTAAATGTGACAAGCTAAAAGTCCAATATTTTTATAATCAACAAGACAATAAAAAATCTAGTTAAATCAAAAAGAATAAATTATGAAAAAAAAAAATAGCTGTGTTATTAAAAGAAAATCCAAAACTATTTTATGCATATGTTAATTCAAACAAAAAAATAAAATTAGGCATTAATATAATAACAGATAAAAATGGTTCTTTATAAACAAATTGTGATAATATTGCTAATATCCTCAATGAAAACTTTCATTCAGTATTTGTTATAGAAGATCCACCAAATTTTCCTAACATTAACATTACAGTAAAAACAAGCAAGATTTTAGAATTAGATATAGACTCAGTAATAACTCAAGACATCGTTAGAATTAAACTAAGTGAACTAAATTTCAATAAAGCATTAGGAGCAGATGGTGTAAGTTCATATGTGTTAAAAAAATGTCAAAATAGTTTTTGCAAATCTCTAGAGTTACAATTCAAAAGATCCTTAAAAGAAGAACATATTCCACTCATATGGAAAATGGCAAATGTAACACCACTATACAAGAATGGAGATAAAAATGATCCTGCAAACTATAGACCAATTTCATTAATGTCAATACCATGCAAAATTCTTGAATCAATCTTAGGTGACAAAATAATGGATTACATGTTAACAAACAATTTATTAAATAGTAACCAACATGGTTTTCGAAAGAACAAAAGCTGTACTACTAATCTACTAGAAACACAAGATATTTTATTTGATGCTTTTGAGAATGGCTGGTATGTTGATATGTTGTATACAGATTTCTCAAAAGCTTTTGATAAAGTACCTCATATGCGATTGATGCTAATGTTAAAATCATATGGTATTTATGGAGTAATTCTAAATTGGATAGAAGCCTATTTACATAATAGAAAGCAACGAGTAATTTTAGGGGATTGTGTATCAAAATGGCTAACAGTCGAGAGCGGAGTTCCACAAGGTTCTGTCCTTGGGCCTCTTCTATTTCTTATTTTTATAAACAATCTGCCAGACACATTAAAAAAGAATATTAAACTATATGCAGATGATAGCAAAATTATAAATATTTTTAAATCAGATGAAGATATTCGCATAAACAAATTACAACTAGATATTGATAATATTATGAAATGGTTGTCATTATGGTTAATGAAATTTAACTATGAAAAGTGTAAAATTATGCACATTGGCTTTAAAAATCCATGTATAACTTATTCAATGTTCGACACTGAAACTCAACAGAATAATATCTTAGCAACATCAAAAGTAGAACGAGATTTAGGAGTAATGATGCAATCTAATTTAAAATGGACCAGTCATATTGATAAAGCTGTCGGAAAATCAAATCAAATGCTTGCTCTTATTAAACGAACTTTTAAATATTTTGACTCAAATATGGCAAAAAAATTATATAAGACTTTTTTAAGAACCCATCTTGATTTTGCAATCCAAGTATGGTGTCCTTATCTGAAGCAAGACATTTTAAAGTTAGAAAAAGTACAGAGAAGGGCAACAAAACTCGTACCAACTTTAAAAAAAATGCCATATGAAAAAAGACTACAGTCATTGAAATTAACAACTCTAGAAGAGCGTCGTTTAAGAGGAGATCTTATTTTTCAATATAAAATACAGAACGGTTATGAGGAAATAAATTGGATAAACGACTCAATATCAAAAGTTCAATCAAAACCTTACAATTTTTGTAGTCATGACCAAAAGTTAACAAAGACATACTGTATGAGTAATGCTAGATATAATTTCTTTTCGTGTAGAGTCGTAAATGCTTGGAATGGTTTACCATCACATATTGTCGAATCAATAACAATTGACCAATTCAAAAATAAACTTGAAAAATTAGATTATTGCAAAAATTATTTATTAAATACTAAATAATATTTATATACATTAAAAAGTAAACAATGCTATTTTTAAAACATTTATAGCTGTTATAGCACAACATCTTCTGTTATTGCGTTCCACAATTGATTTCATCAATTGTCACAGTGTACATTATTATACTATTATTATACACACTGTATTTTAATAGTTATTATAATTATAATATTAATAGTTAAAATAGAGCTAAAATGCCAAATACAGATACAACAATGGTGTCATCATAAAATTAAATTAAAACTCTAACAAGTTTCATAATTTATATCTGAATGTGTAACTAATGGATAAAAGTAAAATATTTGTACGTACCAGCGTAACGGTTATATTAAAAGGAGAGTTCGAGTTTATAAGTTTGAGTTTAAAAGTTTGAAGGAGAGTTTGAGTTTAAAAGTTTAATCAAAAGGTAAATAAGCGTGTGAAAGAAAAAAAATGATAAATTGCTTCAAAATAAACTAAATATAAACTATAAATACATTTATAAAACTTACGAGAAACTTTAACGATTCAAAAACACGCGGTATACAGTCGGTTAATGGTTGGCGCGGAATGCCAACAGTCAGCCAACTATAGCCAATACTGGCCCATCAGTTGGACTAGCTAAAGCGTGTTTACTGGGTAATATATTCGATGAATATAAAAAATAATGTTTTCTTTCAACTTATTTGGTTGTATGTATTTCATGTCAACAAATTGGACAAGGTGGTTCTGGTTGTTCCAACAGTGGATGTAAACAAATTTAGTGAAATAAATGCACGGATTCAATTTAATAACAGACTTTCTGTTTATAGTGTATTGATAAATAACACAATGACCTTTCAATTCCATTACTGTATTACTGTATTGGTGGTGCATACAAATGCTAAACTTGATATTATTAACTTATTAAAATGCATGTATAAGAAGATTTTTTATAATGACCTTTAAGCTTACACTTTGAATTTGCAATTACAAATAATCTATTCTCATTTCCATATTACGACTTCTTAATTAGAACTTTTGTTTTTCCAATTACATGATGCGATTTCGTATTTACATGTTGGGTTTCTCAATTACATTTTAAATTTTCCTTATTTCATTTTGTGTTTCTTAAATACATATTGCGACTTCTAAATTACATGTTGTATTTCTCAATTGCATCTTACTTTTCTTAATTACAACTTTCAAGTTCTCAATTACATTTTAAAAAGGTATAGTAATATAGCTTATTTGATGCAATATTATTATAAATAGTGTTTCAATTTTTTTGCACGTGCACATTGGGAGTTATCATGAGTAAATAAGGTAATTTATATTTTGTTTTCTTATTTCTAAATTGTTGTGTTTTTTAGAATAGAAGCTAAAATATGTTTGATAACTACATTATACTGCATGTTATTAAAAATGTGAAAAAAATTTGATTTACACAATGTAAATGTTTTTTAATATATTAAAAAACATTTTAATGTGCTTTTCGAACTTTTTTACACAGTATACTAATGTGTTTTATAGATAAGTGATTTCTTTTTTATAAATAGATAATTTATAAATTTATCGATCTCATATTTGCTCAATACAGATATTCCACAATTGGATCAGCACATATGATTATGGAAGATTGTGAGGATAGTGAAGATAATGGTATTGAAGATTCGGATTCATTTTTCCCTTTACTACTACGTCTTCAAGCTTGACTGTATCAGAATCAGGTTCTGAAGATAATAACACTGAAGAAAGTGATGGCAATCAGCTTTTTCGCCGAAAAGAGCTAGAACAACGGGTGGTCTTGCTTATAGACAAAATCAAAACAAAGCTCAACAGGTAGATCTTATAAGTAATATTTTACCTGACAAAAACAACTTCTGAGACAAATCCATCTAAAAATTCAAATCGATGAAAAGATGAGCCGAATATTGTAAAACAAATTCAATTTAGTGCCCATCCTGGTTTGAAGATAAACACGGAGAGCAAGAAACCATTAGATTTCTTTCGACTATTTGTTACAGAAGAGCTTATAAATACTTTGGTAGTTGAAACTAATTGCTACGCAACGCAAGAAATAAATAAGCAGCGTCCCCTCAGAAGAAGCTCCAGTTTTAAAGATTGGAAACCAATAAATTCAGAAGATATGCGGTAGTTTCTTGGAGTTCTTCTTCATATGGGGTGTGTCAAAATGCCATCTTTAGAACACTATTGGTCTAAGAACAGTCTCTATAGAGTTCCCTTATTTTCTAGAATAATGCCACGAAATAAATTCCAACAAATGGTACAGTTTTGGCATTATATTAACAATGAAGATTCATGTAGTGGTAGCTTGTGTAAAATTATTGGACTTCTCGATCACTTAAATAATACAATGGATAACATCTACTTTCCTAATAAAAATATATCAATCGATGAGTCAATGATGCTTTGGAAGGGACGTCTTGTATTCAGGCAGTACGTGAAAAATAAAAGACATAAATATGGTATCAAGTTCTATGAGCGAATCAGATGGTATTGAACTAAAAGTAAAGTTCTACTCTGGCGAGACAACTCTCGGTAAACATTTGTTGAGTCAAACGGGAACTATTGTTTTAGACTTAATGGAAAAATTTCTGGGAAAAGATTATCACCTGTACACCGATAACTTTTACAATTTCTTTAAGTTAAAAAAGCACATGATAAATCAAAAAACATACATTTGTGGTACTTTAAGAACTGACCGAAAGTCAAATCCAAAAGAATGTACAAAAGCAAAACTGAAACAGGGAGACGTTATAAGCAGAAGCAGAGAGGATATAGTGGTTGCTAAATGGAAAGACAAAAGAGACCTGCTTATGATTAGGAACTTGCATTCGTTGCAAATGATTGAAGTGACAAACAGGAGAGGAGAGAAGAAAATAAAACCCAATATTATTAAAGATTACAATCAATTTATGTCAGGAGTAGATAGGGCGGAACAAATGGTATCATATTATGATTGCCTAAGAAAGACAATTAGATGGTATAAAAAAGTAGCACTTCATCTCTTTGATACTTTTTTGTTTAATGCTTACTGTCTAAACAGCAAATATGGACTAGATAAAACAATTTCCTTGCTTAAGTTTAGAGAATTAATTGTTACGGATTTATTGTGTGAACGTTTGAATGAAATTGTGCCTCAAATCACCAATAATAGCTTCCACTACTTGTCTTCAATACCACCAAATGAAAAGAAAAAATTCTCAACAAAACCATGACGAGTCTGCCCTAAAATAAAACGTAAAGAAACACGATATGAATGTGCTGTTTGTGAAAAAAGACCTCCGTTATGTATTGACGAATGTTTCAGAATGGATCATTCAAAAAAATAGGTTTACACTTTAATTTTCATGAAATAAAATTAAAACATTATCAATTTTTACTTTTATCTGTTTTAAGCTATTTCTATCTTTATCCGCATTTAAATTAGGTTCCTTGGAATTTTAAAACAAAAACTTGAGTGTAATATTTTCTGAAATCAAATGTGAAGCTAAGAAGAAAAAAAAAAAAAAAGTGAATAGACAAAGCCAGTCATGCACAAATATTACTTGAAATAAGTTAGTATAACTACGAGTTTACTCGTAGTTGGCAAACTCATGACGCCGGCTTACTACGAGTATTCTCGTAGTTGGCAAATATCAAAGTCCCGCTAACGACGAGTATACTCGTAGTTGGCAAATAAATGACGCCAACTTACTACGAGTATACTCGTAATTGGCAGCGGACGTGTTAACACGTAAAATAAACGTTTTAAACAAACAAAACAAAAGCAATTTTTTTTAAAAACCAAAATTTTTTTGGGTTTTAAAAAAATCTTTATTTAATTTTATTCACAAAAATCTAGACCATCCAGTATTAAGTACTAGAATGGCGAATGGACTGGCAAGTCCATTTGGAACTCTGGTCTTAGTCATAATTGTTGCGGGGTGGTGGTTCTCTCTAAATCCAACATTTCTTTAAACGAATACTTACGGTAGAATAATAAACGTCATAATAAAAATTGATGAACACGAAAAAGGAACAAGAAAAAAGAACCATTTTTTTGGCGACCTTGGAGACATTTTAAAAGACTACCCGTTCTGATGGCTGATTTCAACATGGTCAAAAAACTACCTCTTGACAAAGGAGGCTTAAACAACTCTCAATATCACACCGATGGCATTGCTGAACTCGGAGTCTTCCAAGGTAATTATAACCTAGTAATGTTATTCGTTCTAAGTTCCTAAACAAAAGAGAATTCACACGGCGAAGTCTTTTTCCCCAACCCCTTTTTTGACCACGAGTTCGTGACAACAACTATCTATTTTAGAAAAACTAGGAGAGGACCAGGATACTGGAAATAAAATTGTTCTTTCTTGGAAATAGAGGTGCTTATGCAAAAAATCGACCTCTTAATTCAAGACTAGCAAACAAAAAAAAGGTATTATAAGTTTATTTTAAAATGGTTTTGACGATTGCAAACTTTTTTTAAAAGCTGAATTACAACACATATCAATACAGGAAAATGCGAAAAACAAAAAACATATGAATAGAATTGAAAACGATATCCAACGAGAGTGACAAAACGCAAACCCAAGTTTATATAAAATCAAAGAAAAACGCGATACCTTTTTTCTGCTCCAGTTTCCAGAGGCGTTTGTTTGCACAAAAAAAATTAATAGAAGAAGGAGAGAAATCTTCAAAGTTTTTGTACAAGATGGAAAAAACTCAACAGTGGAACAAATCAATTACCAATAATAGCAAGAATGACGGCACAAGTGAACCTGAGAAAAACTTAACTCACTAGCATCATATTATAAAATATTTGCACCAAAACATTATGCAAAGACAGCCAAAACTTTTTGTCACACATCACTAAACATTTGAGTGATGATAATAACCAATTTTTAAACACTTACCTAACTGGCGCGGAATTAAAAGAAGTCCATTTTAAATTTTAAAATTGAAAATTTCCGGGGTATGACGGATTTCCAGTTGAGTTTTACAAAATCTTTTGGCACATTTTAGAAAAAGACTTTAAAGAACTTGTCTACGAGATTCTTTTTGTAGAAAAACAAACCAATCACTCTATGAAAAAGTTAATAACTTTTCTGGTTGTCAAACAAGAAGATTGCACTGAATACAAAAATTGGAGACCCATATCTTTAATTGGCGCTGATTACAAAATAATCACTAAAGCGCCGCCCCTAAGAGAAGAAAAATTGGTGGAAAAATTATAGAACTAGATCAAACTAGCGGAATTCCAGATAGAACAATATTTTCATACGGTGCCACCTGCTGTTCCATAATTCACTTATGATGGTTTGAGTGAATGTCAACAGCATCTGTGAGGTAGGGTTTTTCTCAGATAAATTGGCAGTTTCAAATGAGAAAATCAAATTTATATACCAAAAATTTTTTTGGGTTGTTAGGGAGGTATCTACATGTTTAAAATATTCCCTTATTCTAATAGAAGGAGGACAGTAGAGAAAAATGTAAAGATTGTCCTTCAAGTTTTACATTTGTTGTTTTTAACGATCTGTTGCCTTGTGCTTTTAGCAAGCAAGGCTGCAGATGGTAAGCTTTTGTGAAGAAATTGAAAGAAGATACTTTTGTCGTCTCGTATGCGTGGGATGTGAAGATTTATTTCTAAATTTGGGTCTACGGCTTCGTTGTTTTTGTTGAACTGTTCCAGAAAAGTTCTGCTAACAAGACTGTTTTTTTGTGTTTTGCTACTTTTAAGTAATTATTTTTTGGTTGATTTTAGGGGCATGTTAAATAGGGAGTTGTTTTTGCCTAAGATTTCAATTGTAGATTTTTAGTACTTAAACATTTTGTTGTTCCAGTGTTTCGGAAAAATATTTTGCCTTAAATAATTCCAGCTTTGATTTTTATTGTGCATTTTGTAAACAAACTTGCTAACCAATATCTTGAAAAATAGTAAAAATTGTGAGCTTTTTTCCTCTTTGCATTCTTTTATTTGAAAGAGTGTTTTGAGGCGAAGTGCAAGGCTTTGCTCCTTCAAAGAAAAAGTCCGAGACCCCCGATTTTGATGGGTGAGAAAAGTGTCTCTCGTTTGACCAAATGGAAATTGGACTTTTGCCTCTGATTTTCAAAAATTGTTTTATGCAGACGCTCTATTACCCATTCAGGAAAAAGCAACACATTTGCCAGAAACCACACTTTTAAAAGTCATTGCTCCAAGCAAAAAGGCACGGAGAAACTTAAGCTTTGACTCTATTTTATTCAGAACAACTGTACAGTTGAAATTGGTAGTAACTCAATCTGGTGTAAAACACTTTATATTATAAAACCGGTGTTACTGTTCCATTCTATTTCGCCCAATATTGTGTGCATTTTAGGATCAAAACTCCCAAGAGCAAAACCCTTGGTTTTTGAGGCTTTAATTACTAAACCACTTGCTTTTTAAATAGTTTTACGTTTTCAAAGAAATAGCAGAAGTTTTACGGGATCATCTGTAAATTAGGCAACGCTAATTTTAGCTAATAAACAAAACGAAAAACATCAAAGGTTTTCCTCGCAGAGGTTTAAGTTTTTCCCTCGCAGAGCATTAAGTTAAACAAAACTCAATATCACAGCGCTGAAGAGCAATTAATATATTTGAATTTTTCAAAAAAACTTTTTTTTTAGAAAATTAACTATTGTCAAAACCAGTAAACATTATGAGTTAACAAAAGATCATTATGAGGTTGTTAAACTTTATGAGGTTGTTAACAAAAAAACGTTATTAGGTTGTTAACAAAAAATATTTCCATTAACTTACAACGCATATACTTAACGCTTATACAATATATACAACACATATACAATATACAACATAACAATATATAACGCTTATATGACATATGCAACGCAATACAACGCATCAGGGGCGTTGCCTTGGAGGGGGTAGGGGGAGTCTTCCCCTCCCAGAATCTAGAAAAGAGAAAAGCTGGAAATTTCCTTGCCACGAATTGGGACAGTTGGGAAATCGGTGATAAAATCAAAAAATATTTTCTAGTTAAATAAAATTAAAATGTTTGCGAAAAGCCATCAAAGATCTAATTATGTTTTGACTTGGACAAATAAACTTTACGTTTATTAAACGGCTTATGGCTGTTTTCCACAGGACGAAATAAATTGCGAAGTCATAACGGAGCGCCCTTTTGATTTCCACGTTGTTGTTTTTTTTCGCGCTACTTTTTTTTGTTATCAACAATAAAAATGGCAGCTGCAAGTTTATGTAATAAAAATGGCAGCTGCAAGTTTATGTTTGACTAAAAACAGTTATTCATTTTTTTTCATACTTTCTTCTTTGAAACTTGAATATTTATTTTCATGAATTGATTTTAACATTTCTGTCTTTGTATAAAAGGTATGATAGCATTTAAAATGATATGATTCATTTTTTAATATAATAATTTTATATAAAGCTTTTTATCAGAAAGTATAAGAAAATAAATGCTAAACTCTGATATGAACGTTTTGCGCCTGTTATTATTTCCAATTATCAGTATTCTTAAGTAGGATCAGAATTAGGTTTGTAGGAGTAATAGGCCTAATAAGAGTATATAATAGGATTATTAGTCTTATTCTATTATTATAAGACTCTTATATCTTATCACATTTATTAAGAGTGATAACTTTTATAAACATTAAATCATTTAAATATTACGGTAAATTATAGTATCTGCGTTTCCAGCACTAACTATGAACAGCAAAAGATATAAATTACAATGTTGCGTATGCAAAGCAGTATTTAATAACGACGATAAAACCAGTCACGAAAGATCCGTTCATGGTGGTAGAAAGCAGTGCCGGTTTTAGCACTACCAGCGCCCTGGGCGAGATTTCTACGGCGCCCCTAGCTCAATTTAACCCCATTCAAAATAAAGGCAAAGGGTAAAATAACCAATTAGTTTCGCCCCTTTATATTCGGCACCCTGGGCCATCGCCCAACCAGGCCCTACCCTAACGCCGCCACTGGTAGAAAGTTTCATATACAAAGAGTGGGAGCCCCAGAGAATCCTTTTGTAGCCTCCTTAGCTTCAAAAAAACGAAAAATGAAACCCCAGAATGCTGGTAACGATGTAGAAGTGGATGATGAAATACAAAGTAGTGAACATACAAAGTTAGACTTGATAATAATTGAAACATCGACTTCAACATGTGATATATCCATAGAAGAAGAAACAACATCTTCTGATAAAATATATGAAGAGGGCGCAAGTTCAAAAATTTAAGATAATGATGCAAAAGGGGAAAACCCGGTTTATGTTGTAGTCCAGGAACAAGCAGAGAAATTTACAGAATTAAATTCTAAATCAGATCATTTAACCCAGTTTCCTGACCGAGATGAAAAGGATGACACGAATATTATTAACTTGGATACTACTGAAGTAAGCAGTGAAACAACAAAATGGACTTCGCTCATGGAGAATTTGGGTGTTTTAATAGATAATCTTAAAGATTGTAATGACATTTATAAAAAATATTGTAAAGAAGAATTAGTAAATGAAAAATTTGCTGCAATTGAAATTGTGAATGCAACAAGTTCTGTGGTCGAAATGTCAAAATATGTTTTAAAAATGGGAAACGCTTTTATAAAAAAAACTCGATATCAAAGCTCAAAATAATATAATTGACAAATCAGATTCATCAGCATTGATAAGCCATGACCCAGGTTTACGTCCACATACAATTACGGATAATCAAAAAATTGTATTTAATCCAGTTAGGGCCACACCAACCAAAACGAGTGACGGTAAAAACTGATTTAATCCCCAGTGGTACAAAGAGTTTGAACAATAAGAATACAGCACCTAGAAGGATGCCACAGTTTGTTTTGTCTGCCGCCTTTTCCCTAAGGGTGTTGGGAAGAAGGGAAAAACTGAAGATGCTTGAATAATAGTTGGGGTGAGATCTTGGTCCAAGATCAAAAGCTATGGGAAAGACAAACTTGGAAAGCTTCAGGCGCACTTTACCTCTCAAGCACATAAAGTTGCATTAAGAGAATATTGTCTTGAAAAAAGGACATATAGATCACCTTATTGATAAATCCAATAGACTTGCTGTATTAGAAGAGCAAAAAATAGTGGTGCGGAATAGAAAAACTATCAAAATTCTTATCGATACATGCAAGATTTTGGGAAGCCAAGGGCTAGCGTTTAGGGAATCGGACAGTGCTAATCAAGGTGACTTAGTTGCAGTTGTGAATCTTATCTCTCGCCACAATCCCACACTAAAAGCCTGGATTGAAGATAGAGCACTTTGTCCATATAGAGTTACATACACGAGTCCATCGTCTCAAAATGATTAGTTTAATTGCAACTGAATTAAAGAGTAAGATCATTGATGAAATTAACAGTTTTAATTTTTTTCCGTGATGGCCGACACTACTCCCGATATGTCACGTAAGGACATAATTAGTATATTTGTGAGAACAGCCAGT
Source organism: Hydra vulgaris (assembly GCF_038396675.1). Classification (NCBI taxonomy): domain Eukaryota; kingdom Metazoa; phylum Cnidaria; class Hydrozoa; order Anthoathecata; family Hydridae; genus Hydra; species Hydra vulgaris. Next base: position 56,395,503 of record NC_088928.1, read on the forward strand.
GAAAACGGTGAGATTTGGGAAAGGCTTTTGAAATCCGTCGAATGCACTGATAAGACTGGAAAAGGGATGGCTGAGCTAATTTTATCTTCTTTACATAAAGAAGGCATTAACACATCGAAGATGGCTTTTCAGTCGTATGACTACGCAAGTTCAATGTCTGGACAATTTAAAGGAGTACGAAAGTATATAACAGAAGAAGTTGGCCATAAGAACACCACAGAACAAACACTGCTCTTTGACATGCCTCCAATGTTAATACTTTAATACGAGAATTGTTTAATGTCCTCGAACAGTTGCATGTTTTCTTCACATTGAGCACAAAAAGATTTAGTCATTTAAAAGAGAAACTTAAAGACATTGACAGTGCAATACAGCTTGTAAACCTGTCTAGAACAATATTTTACCGGAAAGAATTCAAATAGGTCATAGACTCTCTAGCCATGGGTTTAACCGAAAACTCGGCAGCATTAAAGGAAATATTTGCCCCTATCACCAAAATTTTTAGTTTTCCGTTAAATAAGGATAATTTGAGTATTGAAAATTTAACAAAGGCAAACAAACTTTTTTCTCCTGGATACAAGGATCATATTCCAGACGTTCATGTGCTGAAAGGCGCGATGGAAATTTTGATAGATATCTGTTAAGAAGAAGGTGATGAAGTTTTACGTCATCAAGAACACCAGCCAAGACGCTGCAAGACATTTTGTACCATGTTGTGAAGTTAAAGGATATACTGAAAGAAGTCCATAAACTATGCATTTTTGTAATCACAGCTGTTTATGATGTAGCATTAAATGAGCAGTCAACTCAAGATTGTAAAATCACATCTGAGAACAACAATGAGTGACGAGAGATTGGATAGTCTCATGCTACTGAAGTGCGAAAAAGAATTTTGTAAAGGAGTTAACCCCGAACATCTTGTTAAAGGATTAGTTCAATTGAAGAAACGTCATATTAAAATCAAACGGTAGACAAAAAATGATAGACTGATGATAAAATATTGTGCGCATAAGTTTTGTAATAAAATATTATTTTCCATATTCCTTTGTACTAATTTATTTCCGTAAAATTTTAAGCTGCTATATATGTTGCCGAATGGTTCGTAAAGTTTATTTGATTTATAAATTGTAACATTTTTTTGGACTGATACAATTTCACTATGAATGGGTAAAACTTTTAGACGTTTTTTGAATTGAATATTTTCCCTGGAATTCTCTCACGCAACGCCCCTGCAACGCATATACTTTACGCATATATTTCCATTAACTTACAAACGCATATACATAACATAACTAACAATTTTTTTCAAGTTTTAAAATGAATGAACTTCTTTTGCGTTTTCTCTCAGAAATATGTTCCAAATTTTTCATCCAAAAGTTTGCTAAAAACTCAGTAAATCTGCCATTTGTGCAGATATCAAGTTTTTTTTTTTTTATTTTGTAGATTTTTCTTTCATCTTAGCAGTATCAATGAAGAATTTTCTTCAAATCTCAACATAAGAAATATCCAGATAGGTCTGTAAATACAGTACCATGTGATTACATCTGCGTTTTCAACTTTGATTAGCACATACTTTTAATCAGATGATTAAAAATATGTGCTTATCAAATTTATGCGTTTTATTTATGCATTTTTTCAGCGCCGTTCTTAGCCTTTTTGTCACCCTTGTGCAAAATTTTCACCGCCGCCACAGGCAGTTTTATTAAACTCGTAGTAGATCTTAGGAAATTGCATGGAAAATAACAACAAATCAAACTTAAAAATAATACATTGCAACGAATGGTAAATTTACATACAAAAAAGAATGTTTTATTTACATAAAAATATTTTTTTCAATTTATAATTTTTAAAAATTTACATTTTAAAACATATGACACAATTAATTTAAATAAAAAATTTTTTGTGCGGCCGTAGAGCAGTGGTTTGAGTTCTGGCTCAAAACTAATTGGTAAAGAAGGGGTAAACTTCCTAGTTAAATGCACAGAAGTCCTAACGGTCTCAATGCATTGCTATGAGACCGTTAGGAATTTTAATTACAATATGTGAAATAACATAATTTCCGCCCCAGTTTACTTGCCTTCCTCGTGCAGCGCACGGAAATAAACATTATTTTTAAAGCTAATTTCAAGTTTGCTGAGTTTAGTATATCTTATGCATTGTTTTTAAAGTCTTTATTTTGGTACGATTTATAAATAATGCGAATGAAAAACAAAATTTCTAAAATTGAATATTTCTTTTTCGGAAATGACTTTTTATACCTTTTAATTTTGTTGTAAACGCTATATGAAAGTAAAAATACATTAAATATTTTTTTTTAATTATTTTTATTTTTTTTATTCAATTTTTTTGTTCTTTAATCCTTACAAATTCGTAATATATAATAAAATCTTTACAGAGTAAGTAAAATAAAATAAAAAATTACAAAGTTACATTATACAAAAAAATATATAAAGTAAAACTGTAAAGTATTAGAAATTACTTCAAAGAACGCGGAAAACTTGCAGAAGACCGACGGTCTTGTCATCAAGAAATCGCTATGCGTTACTAATATTTTTGGATGCTTTTATTTAAAATAAGTTTATATAATTTTTTTTTTTTTTTTTAAAAAAAAATGTTATCGGTTTTCGGCAGAATGAGAATAAAAATCCAAAATGCAAAAAACAAAGTATGCAGACAAAAAGAAGTTTTTAATTTTTTAATTTTATTTCAATACACATTAATATAAGTAGGTACACGATTTGCTAAATAGGTAATATATAGCCGTTCGAGTGTTGATAAATAAGCCTATTATATGCTTTTGTGTTTTTGTTATTGCTGTTGTTTTTGAGTTATTTAGAGTTTTTTGAGTTATTAGAGTTTACATTAGTTTCGGAACAAAGTTAGTTTTATACATAGTTTTAAATGTTTTTGGGTTAATAAAAAGTCATAAAGTTGTTAGTGTTTAAAATGAGATCTTTTAATAACGTTTTCAGAGTATTTAAGTTATTCGATTTTTTCAGTTGAGTATTTTTTGATATTAATTTGTTATATAAATAAGGACCACGGTACAAAATGGAAAAGTGCGAGAGATTTGTCTTTTTAAAAGGTACGTTGAAGTTTCCCGTTCCTCTGGTACGGTATCTATTTTTGCTATTTTGGAAAAAATTCTTTGAAAAGTAAGAAGGAACAAGTCCAAGTTTATATTTGAGCATAAATAACAAATTTTGGAATATATTGATTTGATATACATTTAATGCTTTCAAATTTTTTAAAAGTGGCTCAGCATGCGAGAGTCTATCCCTATTAAAAACTATTCTTGCAGCATGTTTTTGTTTTCGATATAGTGTGGTTAGTTTGGATCTATGAGTGCTTGCCCACGCAACATTAGCGTATATGTAGTAGCTTTGTATAAACGAGAAGTATAGAAACTTTAAATTATCAGGAGTATAGGACTAGCTTTGTAGAGGATACCAATGTTTTTTTATATTTTGGTATTTAATATATCTATATGTGATTTCCATGAGATGTTCTCATCAATAAGTATCCCAAGAAATTTAGTTGCTTGGGTTCTCTCTATTTCTTTAGTATCTATATTTAGCGAAGGTAAATCGGGTGGTATTTTTTTAAGGTTAGAATGAAAAAGAATGTATTTGGTTTTTTCTGTGTTTAGCGATAATTTGTTAGATTTTAACCAACTGTTTATTTTTTCAAGTTCAGTATTTGTAGTTTCATAAAGTTCTGTAATTGATGAGGATGCATAAAATAAATTAGTGTCGTCCGCGAACATTATGAAATCCAATTTACTTGGAGCTTTAGGAAGATCGTTTATGTATATTAAAAACAAAAGAGGTGCAAGAATGGAACATTGGGGGACACCGCATTTTATTTTGAGTAATTTTGAAAATTTTTTTCCATGAGCAATAACGCATTGTTTTCTGTCTAGTAAAAAATTTTTGAACCAGTTTAGTGCAACACCTTTTGTCCCATATTTTTCCATTTTCTTAATTAAGATAGCGTGATCTACCTTGTCAAATGCCTAAAATAAATCAACAAAGGCTCCAAGGACGTATTTTTTGTTTTCAAAGGAGTCATTTATATTATTTATAAGATCAAGAATTGCGTGTTCGGTTGAATGTTGCTTTTGGAAGCCAAACTGTTTTTCATTTAGGATTTTGTTATTTATTAGATATTTATACAGTTTATTGTATATTACTCTCTCCAAGAGTTTTGAAAATACAGTAGCACTGAGATAGGTCTGTAGTTATTTAGTGTAAATGCATGACCGGTTTTTAATATTGGTATTACCTTATCTATTTTTAATTTATTCGGTACGGATCCTGTAATAACTGAAGATTTAAATATTTCATAGATTGGTTGTTTTATCTCCGAAAACACATTTACAACTATATAGCTACAAATGTCGTCTATCCCAGGGACCTTATTCGTCTTGAGCGAGTTTTTTGCAATTTCTAGTTCTTCATGGTTTAGTCCAGAGAAAATATTTAAACAGAAATGTTGGTTTGTGATATAGGTTTCGAAGGAGATATCAGAGCATTGATTTTTTGAAGCCATATTAGGGCCTATGTTTGCAAAAAAGTTATTGAAGTTTTCAGCGATAGAAGTTTTGTCGATATATTCAGTTTCGCTAACGATAATTTTATCGGGTAAATTATTTGATTTAGTATCGTTTTTACCTATTATTTCTTTCAATATATTCCATGTTTTTTTAATATCACTTTTGCTTTTTTGTAGTTGTTTTGAATAATATACTTTTTTTGAATTTTTTTCTAATTTTTTCAAATAGATTTTTGTATTCCTTGTAAGTAGTTAGTTTCGTTTCTGTTTTTTAAATACTTGATATAGAGTTTTTGCTTTGTTTTTGATGATTTTCTAATCATCTTAGTTATCCATGGGCAGTTTAGATACTTTAGCTTTATTTCTTTCTCTTCAACAGGGAAATGTTTATTGTAGCGATCTAGAAAAAAATTTATAAATAAATTGTATGCGGAATTTGTGTGTCTAATATCTGATTTTTAATATGATTTAAAATTGTGGTCAAATCAAACATCAAAAAAAAAACTCCTCGACTCAAGGTCAAAACAAAATTTTTCTTAGTGCAAATATACTACGAATCTTTAAGAAGTCAAAAATTATTTTTTATCAGCCAGATTTTTCAGTCAAAATCAAACATACTTCGAGTTTCTGTAAGTCTTAAAAAATTACAAATTTTATGAAAAAAATTTATATTTTTTCTGAACTTATGTTTTCAAACATTTGTGCCTAATTTCAACAAATTTTATGGTGTTGGGTGAAGATTTTTGCTTTTTTGTGTTTTTTGAAAAAACTTTACTCTACAATTTGTTTGTTGTGTTAAAAAGTTACCAATTAAAACTTTTTTTTTAATTTTTTTTTTTTAATTTCATTTTATATTTCGCTGTTAAAATAAATTACAGATGAATATTACGTGGTAAATATCAGTATATAAAATATTTTAAAAACAGACAGGACTCAAAGAAGATATGGATGATGCAATGTCACCTCAATCTTTTCATCTAAATATAATAAAATATTGATATTTCAAATTATAAAGTATTCAAAAAGAGTTATAAAATTCTAATAAAAATATAAAAGTAATAAAATAAAAAATATATATAATATACTCAAGATATAATAAAAAAGTTATTTATTTATACAGTTACATTGATATTTTGGAATAACTATATTGCAATTTTAGGTATTCAAAGAATGAAACAAAAACATATACACAAAGGTTTAATAATTAATACATTAAAAGAAACGTATATCATTAGTAACTGCTAAGAATAATAAGAAAAATTCATTAAATTTACAAAATTGTTTTGGAATTATTATTCCGCAAAATTAATAATGTGTTTTTGCTTGAAACTTAAATGAGTTTAATGATTTTACTATATTTGCATTAGTTTTTTGAAAAGAATTCCATAAATTAGGTCCTCGATATGCTACTAAATATTCTGTATATTTATTTAATTTCCTTGGCAGTTTGAAGGAATTTGATCGTTTTGTGCTTAAGAAATAGTTTTCATTTACATTTTTCTCAAACTTACAAATAAAATTACCTGGAGTTAGGTTATAAAAAATATTTATACATTGAAATTAGGCGCTGTTAAAAATTTAATTCGTATACATTCATCATTTTTATATTACTTAATAGGGGTTTAGTATGGTCTCCCCTTTTTTTCCTGTAAATAATTCTGCACGCATGTTTTTGCAAACTATATATTTTTTTATGTTTTGATGGTTGTGTACTAGCCCATGTAATATTAGCATAGCTAATAAAACAATAAATTAAAGAAAAGTATATTAACTTTATACAAACTGTATTTACATATGGACGAACTCGGTACATCGGACCAATGGTTTTACTAACTTTTGATTGTAAATATTTAATATAGGGAAGCCAAGATAAATTATTATCAACAAGTATTCCTAAAAACTATATATAGTCTTGATTTTTTATTTGTATGTTATTTAAAAAGGTCTGGTAATTTAAGGAGAAGATTTTCATCTTGTATTTTTTTATGAAATACTTTGAAAAAACAAAGTATGCCTTTTTTAAAGCATACTTTGTTTTTTCAACGTTTAATGAGAGTTTATTCGCCATAAACCAGTCATTTATCTTATTTAATTCAAAGTTAATGTCTGCATAAAGTTGTTTGATACTATTGTTGTAAAGAAATAGGTTTGTTTCATCCGCAAACATAATTTGGTTTAACTTTACTGATGCATTATTTAAGTCATTTACATAAACTAAGAATAAGAGAGGACCAAGTATCAATCCTTCCGGTACTCCACACGGGATTTTAAGTATTCCGTATTCTTGATTTAGAACATATTGTTTTCTATCCGTGAAGTAACTTTTAATCCAATAGCAGACCTTATTAGTTACTCCATAATGCTTCAACTTTTTTAACAATATACAATGATCAACAGTGTCAAAAGCTTTTGAGAGATCGATAAATATACCTAAAGTAAATTTG
>NC_088928.1:56405000-56415000 GCF_038396675.1 Hydra vulgaris
TATATATATATATATATATATATATATATGTATATATTTATATATATATATATATATATATATATATTATATATATATATATATATATATATATATATATATATATATATATATATGTAAATTATGTTAGTGTATTTTACAAATAGAGTGCTCAATGTTCTTAAAGAACAGAGCAATAATAAATTAGTAAAAAACACTTATCTAACTTTTTTCTTCTACTTGAACTTTCACCATTGCTGGATCATCAGGAAGAGTTCTCTTTTTTTCTTTTTTGTTTATTTCTGGATCATCAGGAAGAGAACTCTTCCTGATGATCCAGCTATGGTGAAGCTTTAAGTAGAAGAAAAAGGTTAGATAAGTGTTTTTTACTTATATATATATATATATATATATATATATATATATATATATATATATATATATATATATATATATATATATATATATATATATATATATATATAACTGAAACGTTAAGTTGATGGAATCATTGCTCCACATGGCTTGTTTTTGTCCATTGGGTATAGGTATCTGTCCTGCAAAATTTTGGGTCGGTTGAGCATTTACAGGTCAAGCCATTATTAACATAAAAAATAAACTATAAAATGGCATCATTTAATTTGAGATCCACTCCAGAGCACTGGTTTATTACCTACTACCTTGTATGCTGGATGTATTTCAACTGCTCCAGTTTTATCATTTAAATGAAGGACAAACCCTTCCAAAAGTTATAAAATTGTAAGTCTTGTGATGCTGTTTTTATAATTATATGCAAGCCAGAATAGCAATGCAGCGGTTCACTCATGTGTTAGAAAACTTTGACAGTTTTCTGATACATGAGTGAACAGCTGTATTGCTATTCTGCATTAGCAGGATTGGACAGGAATGGCGTGCAGTCAAACACTGTAACTGACAATGCTTAATATTTTTTTCCTTTACAATTTAACCATGTTGTTTTGATGTTTTAACAATTTAAATGCAATATTTAAAAAAATAGTTACGTTATTAATAACTTTTAATTATTTTTCTATAAAATCTTTTCTAAAGTTTTTATTTTACGTGAAGTCTTAAAATAAAAAAGTAATTAAAATGATTGTTTAAAATCAATGCATTTTGTGTAAATTAACAAAAATATTATATTTAAATTCTTTTTTTTAATTAGGCTGGTATTTTTATGATGAATTTTAAACGTTAAAATTTAGTTCAAAAAACTTAGTTTAAAACTATTTTTCCATTTTTTAAAAAAGGTTATTCTATAATGTTACTTTAAATTATGAATAAGTTAAATTAAATCTTCTCATTGAAATGGAATTGCTTTATGTTTTTGTTTCTATTTTTACAAAGAATTGTTTAAAACCTTTTTTTTTTTTAACTTGACTTACTAATCAGAGCTTGAAATTATTAAAAATTACTATTTAATAAAAAACTACTTAACTTTTAAAAAAAATTTTTTTGAGTCAATTTTTTAAATTATACAATTGTTTATACAATTTAAAAATAATATATATTACACTTTTTAATAATTTACCCAGCAAGCACACCCATGCGGGACCCGTACAGTGTTAATCTGGTCATCCATTACGGGGTAAATCTGGTACTTTTCAATGGGATTTATCTGGGTCCCTTCTGGGATTTCCTGGATGTGCGCACATCCGGGGCCATGTGAAAATTTGTGAAAATTTCTTAAACTTACTTAAGATAATTTTAGCGCCTATTTAAATATCTGGCATGTTCCTTTTAAAAGTAAAGTAAAATTTTCAACTTTATTTATTTAACTGTCATGAGTTCACAATTAATGAAACGACAAAAAATTGCTGCGGTGGTGGCAAAAATTATGGAGGATAATAAAGTTGATGTACGTTTATATGAAAGTTCAAGCATGAATGAATGCCAAACGGAAAACAATACTACCGAATTTTATGATAATCAAGATCGGCTTGCACATTCTAATGATGATTCTGATAACAAAAAACTAAACCTAAACAAAAATAGCTTAAATAAGGATATAGGAAAATGGGCAGTCAGTTTTAAAATATCTCACAGTGCTTAATACAGTTTATTACCAGTTCTGAGAAAACATGGATTAGATTTGCCTAAAGATTCTAAATCGCTTTTACACACAAAGAGACGTATTAAAACCAAATCTGTTGCAGGTGGTGAGTATTACTACATTGGATTGCAATTTTGGCTTTCTCTACTATTAAAAAAATCTCTTCTTTTAACAGACCTTTCAGTTTTTACTTTACATATCAATATCGATGATATTCCTCTGTTTAATAACTCAAACATATCACTTTGGCCAATTCTGGGTTCTTTTTTAAAGTTTGAACAGAATGTGTTTCCAATTGCTTTTTTTCCAGTTCTTGTAAACCAAATTTTATCAATAACTATTTAATAGATTTTCTTGATGAAATAAAACGTTTTTAAGAAGTTGGTGTTATCTGTGACAAGACTGGAAAGGCATAAAATTAAAATTAGAAGCAGTTATTTGTGATGCACCATCTTAGTCATTTGTTAAGTGCATTAAAACACATAATGGATACAATTGTTGTGAATGATGTATTCAACATGACGAGTGGTATTAAAAAATAGTTTTACCTGACTTATTTGCTCCACTAAGGACTAATATAGACTTTTTAAATCAATATGATTCAGAACACCATACTGCTACATCTCCTTTCACAAAGTTAAATTATTATATGGTAAATGGGTTTCCAATAAATTATATGTATTGCATTTGTTTGGGTGTTGTCCAAAAAAATTTAAACTTATGGATTTGTGGCCCACCATCATGTAGGTTGTTCTAAAGTATTATTACAGTAATTTTAGAAAAACTTTTTGCTTTACCACCATATATTTCAAAATAATATTCTAGAAAGTCTTGTTCCTTATCTGAATTAAGATGGTGGAAGGCTACTGAGCTCTGTCTTTTTTTGATTTATACAGGGTCAGTTGTTTTGAAAAGATTATTGTTACCTAATCATTATCAAAATTTTATTGCCTTATCTGTTACTGTCAGGATTTTATTGTGTACTTCTTTACTTAAACATTATGCTGGGTATGCTGGTCAGTTGTTGCAATACTTCGTGCAGACTTTTGAAGAGCTATACAGTAGAGATCAGGTAGTATATAATTTGCATTCATTAATACACTTAGCTGATGATGCAAAACACTATGGTGCACTTGACAATTGCTCGTCATTTAAATATAAAAGTTATCTTGATCAGTTAAAAAAGCTTGTTCCCAATGCTCAATCATCTTGTTCACAAATAGCCAAAAGAATTTTTGAAAATGCTGATATTTATACCTGTCAATGTAATTATATTGTTGGTTTTAGTAAATTACACACTGGCGGTCCTGTAAATATAAAACTGAGCCATTACCTTCAATTCAAACAGTATCAAAACAAGAAGTGTCTCATGTCTATCAGTGTTAGAGATAATTGCTTTGAAATCATGGTAAAATTGGAATTGTTAGAAATATTTTAAACCCAACTGCCAGCAATGATAATGTTTATATTCTTTTTGAAGAGTTTGTTATTAAAGAATCTTTATTTTAAAATACATGTAATTCTCAACAGCTAAATATTTTTATTGTTGAAAGAACTGATGGTTTGTATGAGTGTTTACCGCCCAGTAACGTAGTAAAAAAATATTTTTGTTTACCATATAAAAATGGATTTATTGTAATGCACTTTTGAAACATTTTTAGATTTTGTATTTGCTTTTTTAATTTTAAATTTTCATATCAGATTTTTATGTTTATCAGTAACACTAATCTGTAATATTATCATATGCATCATATACACATCCAATGTTTATTACCTTGTCTTGAATGTTAATGTAATTCATTATATCTTTGTTTAAAAATAAATTTATTGTTTTGCAATTTAAAAATTAGTTTTGGTTATTATTAGTTTTATAGTTGAAACATAATTACTGGAATGTATGCTGTTGTGGTTTTTGACAATGAGATGGAAACTAAGTATATTCCCTTCAATTGGATAATCAATAAAATTGAATTTCAAGAAGTTTCAGTTTTGGTTAGACAGCGTGTAGAATTAAAATGCTACTGGCTTCCATGGTCAAATTTCAGCAAAGTCAGTAGGGCACAAAAGCTATGTTCTGAACCTGAAACAGATTGGAAAACTTACTCTTTTCGATTGTTAGCAGTTGCAGATAAATTTTGGTTTCTATAATGCTGTTGATGAACTCAGACAAGTTTAGGGACTGTTGAACCAGTAATAATTTTTTTTAATTAAAAATAAAAAAATATTTACTGTTTTAGATGCAGTAGTATATAACTAGTTTTTGTTTATTTTTGTTATTTGATTTTGCCATTTTTGATTTTTCAATAAACTCTGTGTTCATCACTGAATACTACAAATATGTTTTAGTAATTAAATTTATGCAAATTATATTAACTACAATTTACTTTCAAAATAATTTGTGTATAAGCTTAGTGCAGTGTTATTATTTTTGAAATGTGAGTTGTAGGTAATGAGAAAGAAGCCTGGAAAAAGTTAAAAGTAGCAGAGGAGACATCTAATGTCGAATAGATGTTTACCAAGCAAAAAAGCATGGCGTAAGCTATTTTATATGCCTCAAATTTATGTTAACTTACATAGCAACATTCTTGTTTTTAAACAGGCTAGAAAAAAAACTGTCTAACATCAAAGATGTAATTGAGAGTACTGATTCGGAAAATAAATACAGCAACAGGTGTTCTGTTTGTTTTTAAATTATTTTAAGGACTTCTAAATGCATCAATTTTTTTGCAAAATGTTATTTGTCTATTCTTGTCTGTTATGTTTCTGTAATTGCCTGTAATAATATTTTAAATTAAATAATGAGTTTAAAAAAAAATTGTTTTTAAAAAATCATAGAAGAAAGAAAAGAAAGATGTCAGAAAAGCTTCCTAGGCCTGTAATACCAGAGATAGAGTTGGGTGGGAAACAGATTTTACTACTTAACTGAAAGATTTAAATATGATAATCATCAATAAAATAAATCATTAGTACATGAGTAAAATCAGTTTTCAATTTAATTATGTGTTGATTGTATAAATAAAAAACTGTAGCTATACTGATGAAATATGAAATAAAAATATTGATTCTGAGTTAGTAGGGGATGATCATTTTGAGAATAGAAATAGTGGATTGTTTACTCCTGTGGTACGCACGCAATCATCAGGTAAAGTTTATATTGTTGTAACATGGTAGACTGCTACAAATAATATAATTTTCATATCCTTCTTTACTACTTTTTTTTTTAAGAAAAAGAAGTTCAAAATAGACAAAATAAAACACGTTTTGAAATTCAGTTGGAAATTGTTGTCAAGTCAAATGATGTGTCTGGTCTTTCTTGTAACACGACTACTCCAATGTTGAAAACTATTGGTTATACTACATCATGTATTTCTTACATTTAATATATATTTGATAAAGTTCAGGTTTATATGTTAGATATATCAAGTTGGATATTAGTAAATTTGTTTTTCATGTCTTCAGTGGGAGACATGAAAAATTATTAATACATTTAGCAAGACTTCAAATAGATTACTAGAATGTCATGAATGTAGTCTCTAAATTCAATAGGTCAAGATGTTGAACTTTCATGGCACTAGTTTAGTGCCATGAAATAGTGCCATAGGGATTTAGTAAATAACCTTTTTTTTTTCAATGATAAAGTATCATATCAAATATGAATCTAATCATTTAATATTTAGGTGTAAAAATTATGCTGTTAAGTTATTTTCATTATTTATTAACTGAATTCAATAAATTATGAGTTTATATTATATATAAACCATTATATATTAAATATAAACTAATAAATATTGGTAGTGATATGGTAAACCCCATTAGTAACATAAAGGAAATCGGTTTATGTTCAGGGGTTCAACTAATCTGATGACTAATGGGATACACAAACAGCATGCGCAACCCCAAAATGTTAACTGATTTTATTTACATCTTTTTTTTTAAATCATGTAATTAAAAAATAATGATTTTTGAATCACTATAATATATCACCTTAATTTACTTATTTGATTTTGTAATTTATTTTTGTAAATTTATTGTCAGGTTCAGGCCCTTGTAAATAATGGTGAAACGAATCTAACAAATTTCGGAGGAAGGAACATGATGTATTTACTTTCTAATGAACTGGCACGAAAATTTAACCTAACTGGCCAGAAATCAAAAAACCATTTCAGCCATTGCAGCTATTTCAAATAATTTTCTGTAAGTATGTTATATCATATGCTCTCCTTATTTTCTCCTTTTATTGAGTATTTTTTATTGTCATATTAAGTAGTGAAAAGAACATTGGTATTTTTACCCTATTCTATGTTATTAATACTTTTTTTTCAAAAAATTTTGAACTTTTTACATATATTTAAGACTTATTAAGAATTAAAGTGTCTGAAGAATGGCTAGTTAAGGTCATCCAAAAGTTTGGTTTATGTTGGCCTCAACACATTACTATAAAATATTATGATTTGATTTACAAGGTATACCTACCAAATCAAATAATATTTTATAGTAATATGTCGAGACCACCTAAAGCCATACTTTTGGATAAAATATATTGCAAAAGCAATGTTACTATAGTAATATTTCTTTTGCAATTTATTTCAACTAACGTATGTTTAGGTGCTGCAAAAAATTTATCAAAAAAAACTTCTTGAAGAAGCACTTTCTGCTTGGTTTGGTAATGCTCGAGATAGAGGCAAAGAAGGCCGAAAAGAGCGAATTTTGAATGCAGCATCAAACATGTAGAATGTACATAATGCAGCAGCAAACATGTAACATAAAGAATATTGCAGAGAGCACTTGCATATATATTTATTACATTTGTAATAATAGTTTATTTTATTAAAACATACATGTATATGTCCTTGTGTTTTCAATTTGCATATAGAACATTTAGCTTTTAAAAATTTTATAAAAAATTATCACGATTAAATTGATCATTCGATTTGTTCAAAACAAAAAAATTTGCTTTAAACGAGTTATTACTAATTAAAGGTATAATTAGGTATATCAACTGTATTGGGACAGCACAATATTGCCCGATGTGGGTCGATGTGGGTAATGTGGGTTGCATAGCTATTATTGTAACTGGGAATCGCTGGAAAAAACTGGCTATTTCAAAAATGGATAGAGGAACAGGAGAGGCTCAAGCAAATGCCTGTATTGTAGTAATTGAGTAATGAAATCTGTGTTCACAGATCAAAGGTTTTGTGTTCGACACAACAGCTAGCAATACAGGGGTTCATAATAGCGTATGTGTTAGAATTAAACAAACTCTGGGAACTTAAATGGTCTGGATTGCATTCTGTCATTACCTCGTGGAAGTTGTCCTTGTTTTCATGTCTTTGTTTGGTCCAATTGAAGGTCCATCAACTGCACTATTCAAGCGATTTCGGAAACAATGTTCTTCAATGAATTAAGATGCTTATTGTACGGCAACCAATAAATTGTTTCAGGATCCAATATTGAAGAACACACAACAGGAAATGCTTCGGAGTTTTTATGTTTTTTCTTCTGATTTCTCGAAGGAAACCGAGGCTCCACACATGGCAGTTGTAAATGATATAGCTGAAAGGGAAATCAGTGTTATTGAAAATCACAATGACACATTGACGAAGAAAGAAGAACAGAAGCAGTTTATTCTTTGATTGGTTGCAAATCATCGCAAGAATTTTCTAACTCTATTAATGAAATTACTGTCGTAGATTATACACTGCGGAACAATTTTTTTAAAAACTATTAATAAAACTAAATAAAAACTGTCAAATTTTTAAACTAAATTCTGAATAAGATAATAATTTTCAGTTAAAGTTATTAATTACAACTTTAATTTCTTAATTTTCAATTTTAAATCGATAATCGACATTTAACAATATCTATTTTGCTTGCTTTATAAGCAGGAGATCCAGGTTCGAAACGAGCTCTGGACAAATTTTCGCGTCACGGTAAGGAAGGAGGCGTGAACTTCCCGGTTAAATGCACTTCCGCGGTGCTCTGTGACAAGACCGTTAGGACTTCTTGGGGCACCTAAAAAAAAAAAAAAAAAATTTATTTTATTTAAGCTGGATTGACCTGTTAGTACTATTTTTTTCATTTGATTTTGCAAAATTGTTATAATCATAACAAAGAGCAAAAATAAACTTATATATAAATATATATATATATACTATATATATATATATATATATATATATATATATATATATATATATATATATATATATATATATATATATATATATATATATATATATATATATATATATATATATATATATATATATATATATATATATATATATATATATATATATATATATATATATACATATATATATATATATATATATATATATATATATATATATATATATATACATAATCTTGAAAGTCATTTTCTTGTTATACGATACAATCTTATTAAAATTCAATGATATGTTTTGATAAAAGTCATAAAAATGCTGAAGTGGGCAAAATTACATAAAAATGGATCATTAATGACCGTAAATGTGGACCGAGGTTTTAAACCTATATTTTTAAGAAATGATAGTTAGTCCATAGTAAAGTTTTTGAACGTATCATAAAGCAGTGTGTATTGTGAAACGTAGTAAATGTAGTGTTAAAACCGTTGTGGTCGAAATGCAACAGGTAACATTGAAAAAAGGAAAGGAATATTGACAAAAGTAGTTTATTAAGACATTTTTGAAAGGTCATGCTATTCCTCTTGAAAGTAGAGCTATTGTAAAGCCATATATTAATTGTTATCATTTCTATTGGTGACAAAATTGACTTTACTACAGCTAAGAAAGCTGTTCTACTTTATGACTAAACTGAAACTAATAAAAAATTTTTGTTTAAATTTATTTTATTCAAATGTCAAAAAAGCCTTATAAAAAAAAATTCTTACACCACATTTACAGATTTCAAGATCTGTAGAAGGCATAAAAGAATACCCATTTGTAGCAGACTGTCTTTTTACAATATCAGTGCTAAATTTATGACTAAACTGATCACAGGAAACTGTCTTTTTACTAGGTGCATTAAGTCCAAATGTCCACAAACCAGATTTTACATCAAACACATCTTCCCACTATTAAAAACAAAAACTTAATCAAATAAATTTTTATGTACATTGGGTTCGATAAACAACAAATGTGCAAACAATTAGCATATATACTCAGAAAAACAAACGTTACATTTGATGATTTTTATTCTAATTTTTCCTTCAAAAATTAAATAAAAAAACTAAACTTGGTAAATAAATAGTTTATTTACACTAGAGAAAACTATACGTTATAAAACCCTGTTTTATAACATACAGTTTTCAAAACTCAAAACTGGGTTTCAAAACTCTTAACCTCAATCTAAATTTTTTTTGAAATTAAGTAATATATAAAGAAAATCATGTGACTAGAAATATGGTTAAACAAAACTTTGTAATCCAATCATTTTGAAATTTTTTTATTGTAATAAAGTAATTGTGTGCATAAAACATGCACAACTAAGCAACATGAGCTGACTAATATTGCTATAAAACATGAAATACTATTAATTGACAAATGTATATGTGTATAAAACAACTAAAATACCTTTTCTTTTGGTAGTTGAGCTTTATCTTCTAACTCATCTACTGATGTAAATTCATCTTGATCATTACTTATCCAATCAGTAGTGTTTTGAACAAGATAAAAATGCTCCCTAAAAACTTTTAGATGAGAACACAAAAAACCTTTGTCTAGATTGTTAACTTGTCGAGTAGATCCTTCAGATACTTGACATAACGAATCATGACATTTTACAACTTTTCTCAACGATCTACTGAGTTCAAAAACTGTAATAAATGTGCACGAATCAGAAACTACTGAATATCTTTCTATGCCAGATTTTGAAGCTAACTTAAAAACATTTGATGTTAGACATAATAAACTCTCTATCAGTTTTTTCCTGTTTATTAAATTATTTTCT
>NC_088928.1:56420000-56430000 GCF_038396675.1 Hydra vulgaris
TATGCTTTTTTAAGGAGTAAAAAGCCGTTAAAATTCTTTAATATTAAGTCAGTCATGCAATGTTTTGTCGTCTGATGGTTTTAGGTTTTTTTAAAAGAATTATAGGTTGGTGACGAGTTTGGTATAATTTTTTTTCAGCGAGATCAAGTCCTACATTTGTAAAATATTTATTAAACTCCTCAAATACTGTTTAGGGCATAATATATCAGTACTTTTGACATTGATAATTTTTGGTAGCAAAGAAGTTTTATTTTTATTTTTCCCTATTAAATCATTTATTACTGACCATATTTTTTTAGTATCCAACTTACAATTAGTAATTTGCTTGCTATAATAAATTTTTTTAGTTTTTTTAAGAACACTGGTGTAAAAAGTTTTCATCCTTTTTCCATCGGTGGTAGGTCTTCGCAAATGGCGGCCGCATTTTTTTAACGGTAAAAGAGAAAAAGAAAAGAAAAGATAAATATAACTATTAAAGACAAAACCAAATTATAATAAAAAGTAAGTAATTATTTATTTTATATGCATAAATAGTTCGTTAAATTAAAAACCATCTTTAAACAAACGCACATAAAAAATCATTTAAAATGGAAGGAAAGAAATATATATATATACATGGGTACACATCAAATGCGATAACATTAATAGCAAACAGTATTCTGATTTAATTTCTGATCTACAGACCTGGTTCTGTATTGTTTGTGATCCTCAGCCTAGTTCAATTAAAACACTTAATTGAAATATTCCAACTAATACCCCTGATCTCAATTATTTGTTTAAGTGTCTAAACAAAGTAAAAAAATGTTTCTTAGATTATAAGTACTACAATGTTGCTGATTTTAATGCCTTAGAGCTAAATTTAAACCCATTAAATTTCTTACAATTAAATATTTCCTCACTTTCTTTTCATATAGATGAGTTAAAATCTTTAATCAGTTCCTTAAAATTTCCTCCCTGTGTTATAGTTGTGTCTGAGACAAGGCTGAAACAACATGTATCACCCATAAGTAATGTAAAAATTGAAAGTTATGTGATAGAACATACACCAACTGAGTCCAGTTGTGGCGGTGCCCTACTTTACATTAACTCTACTAGAGATGGCCTTTTATTGTACAAAGCACATGAACTTAAATCAGTTTTTATAGAAATAATAAATCCTAAAGGAAAAAATACAATTGTTGGTTGTATCTACCGTCACCCTTGCATGTCAATTCATGATTTTAATAAAAATTTTCTTATTAATTTATTGGAAAAACCTACAAAAGAAAATAAAATTGTTATATTTATAGGTGACTTCAACATTAATCTTCTTAATTATAAAAACTCCCCTGAAATATCATTTTTCAATAATAATATGTGCTCAAATGCTTTTTTCCCTTACATTTCATTGCCAACGAGAGTTAATTTAATTTCAAAAACTCTTATCAATAACATTTTCAATAATTTTCACTCTAACAACATTATATCAGGTAACCTAATAATTTCCATCTCAGGTCATTTAGCACAATTTGTGCAAATCCCAAGTTTTCACACTAAATATACAACAGAAAAGATATACAGAAGGTGTTATCAAAGGTTCAACAATGATGCTTTTCTAGATGATGTTAAGAGTATTCCTTGGTCCCAATGAATAAATAAAGAAGACGACCCTAATCAATCTGTTAAATATTCATGCAAAATTTTGAAAATATTTTTAATATATATGTATCATTAAAACCTCTTACAAAAAGACAAATTAAATCTATAATAAAAGAACATTTATCAAATCAGTAATTTATTGAAAATAAGTAAAAAAAATTTTTATTCAAATTTCTTTCAAAACAATTTACACAATATGAAAAATACATGGAAAGGAATTAGAGAAATAATTAATATTAACAACAGTTTCACACAAAAGCAGTCTATTAAACTTATGATCAATAACAACTTAACTATCGATAATAAAACTATTGCTAATTCATTTAATGATTATTTTTTAAATATATCATTGAATATTTCCGAAAAAACTGAATCTTCGACTAAAAAATTTAACAATTTTCTTAAAATCTCAAACTTTAACTCATTTTTCCATTCACCTAAATCAAAAGAAAAAGTTGAAACAATTATTTCTGCGATGAATGATAGGAAAAGCATTTGCCCTAATAGTCTTCCGACTTCTTAAACCATTTTCAAAAGTTATATCCGAACCAATCTCTAAAATGGTTAATAACTCATTTAAAAAAGGAATTTTTCCTGACGTTTTTAAGATTGCTAACATTGTTCCAATTCACAAAAATGGGTCAAAGCTTGAACCATCTAATTACAGACTTGTTTTTTTGTTATTTAACATCGGAAAAATATTTGAAAAAACTATGCACAACAGACTGTACATCTTTTAAGATACCTTGAATTGCTTTCATAAATTACAATACGGATTTAGAGTAAACATTCTACTACACATGTACTAATCAATTTTACAAAACTTGAAGAAATGCCCTTGATAAAATAACTTTGTTTGTGGTGTTTTCCTTGACCTGCAAAAAGCATTCGACATAGTAAATCACGAGTTTCTTCTAGCCAAATTACAATACGTGGAATTCCATTTAAATGGTTTAAATCCTACTAAATAACAAATTCAATACGTTACAGTTAAGGAAACTTCTTCATTAATTAAAACTATAATTTCGGGAGTCCCTCAAGGGTCAATATTGGGGTTTCTGCTTTTCCTTGTATATATCAATGAACTAAACACTAGCATTAATAATGTTTTAACATACTATTTCGTCGATGACACTAACCGGTTAATTGTTGAAGATTCGCTTGAAAAAATGCAGTTAAAAACTAATGAGGTTATATTTTCTGTTATTAATTGGCTTAGAGCAAATGAAATTTCAGTAAACGCAACAAAAACTAAAATAGTTGTCTTTAAAACAAAAGACAAAAAAAACAAGGAACAATGCCTTTTTAACATTAATGGAAAAATATTAACTTCGTCTAAAATTGTGAAGTACCTTGGAGTTTGGCTGGATGAGAGTCTTTCTTTTAAGTACCATCAAACTTACTTACAGACTAAGCTAAATCGATCAGTTGGAATGTTAGCCAAGATCAGACATTTCGTAAATTTTGAAACACTCATGAGTATTTATCATGCCATATTTGGATCGCACCTTAGATATGTGTGTCAGATTTGGGGTAAAAAAAAAAAGCCCCTTAAACCAGTTTCACTTCAAAAAAAAGCCCTTAAAATTGCTCACTTTCAAAATTTCCTATTTGACAATGTTTCTCTGCTGTATAAATTATCAAAAATTCTTAGGCTGAATAACAATATTACTTTTTTTAATAATTTATATGTATGGGATTATCTTCATGATAAACTTCCGATTTCTTTCAAGAACTTTCTCCTTCAAATATGTAACAAACATTCTCACTTCCTAAGATCCTCTTCATGCAACAATATCTTTGTAGAACATACTAGGACAATAAAATTTGGCAGCAAATCAATTAAAAATTAATGCACCAATGCTAGGGACAATCTCCCTCATTCATGTGTGGTTATATGTATGCGTATGTGTATAAAAGTGTGTATATGTGTATGTATGTGTGTTGTGTGTTAATATGTGTGTGTATGTATATGTATATGTGCATATTTATACATGTATATGGGTATGAGTGTATATATATATTTATGTTTGTATGTGTGTATGTGTATGGATGTATGTGTGTTTATGTGTATATATATTAGCGTATGTGTGACATATATGTATGTATGTATATATGTATGCAGAGACGTATTTGAACTTTTGGCGCCCTGGGGCACTTTTTCTTTAGGCGCCCTTTTTTTAAAATAACTGTCAACTTTGATATGGGTGATTATTAAAAAACAAAAACATTTTCTATGCAAACATATATTAAGTTATATTAAACACTATAGAAAATTATAATTTTCTATGCGAGTTTTGTTTTGCAAATGTATTTATAATGTCATCGAAGTTCATATCTATGGTGAGTGCAGATTCTATAGATAGAATTGCTAACCTATTAAGACGATCACCTGTCATTCGTGACCTCAAATGAGATTTAATCCTCTTTAATGCTGAAAATGATCTCTCGGCTGAACAATTGGACGTTGGACAACATAGATATATTCTTAATGCTATATCAACGTAAGGAAACAGCTCTTGAAGTTTTTCAGTTCTGATCGTTTTATGAGTATCTATTATAGTTTTAGGTCTTACGCTTTCAGTTAAACTCATTAAATAACTTCTAAATTGTACACACTCGTTAGCAAATGAAGGTGAAAGATCATTTTTATATATACTTTAAAGTATTTCTGCTTTTTTGTAAACTTCTGATGGCGATAGTTTTATTATTTGAAATAAAAAGTTAAATTTTTTATTGGCTTCATCATAGCACAATTTTCTTCTTTCTAGCTCAGAATGAAGTTTATCAATAATAGCATAATATGTGTTAATTCTTAAAGTGTCTCGAATTTCAAAATTTTTTCTCCTTCTCTTTTTTCATCTGCAGTTAGTTTTCTTTTTCTATTTCGTATTTTTCGATATGTATTGTGTCCCGACTTATTAATTGCTCTCTTTTCATAGATATCAAACATACTCCTTAAATCTAATACATATCGAATTAAAGATTCGTATAAACTTACAACTGTTACTTACAGAATTATTTCATTTTTTAAAACTAAATAGCTGAGTCTATACCTATTTCAGTTAATAAAGTTAATTAAGCGTAAAATGAAAATTATAGGTAAAACCCACCATTTAATAATTTCTAGTATGTTATTTACTAATTAATAAATAAGGATCAAATATTTAATCAATAAAAATTAAAAATCACTTATTCTAAAGAAATTTAGAATTGGTATACTAGTGGGAACATATCTCGGAACGCCGGCGCACGCGAGTAGAACATATCCATTACACTATCGGATAATGTTCAGGAGGCATATTTATAATAAATAAATTGTTTTAACATGTGACTTGGTATTAATCAAGGTTTTTGCATGAATAATTAGCGCATAAATATGTTTACTTTACAAGTTTATGATTTGCTCATAATAATAATATAAAATTTGATTTATGTATGGCCTAAAATATATTTATATATGGTTTATGATTTGGACATAATAATAATATAAAAATTTTTTGTGAAACAATATAAAATGACTAATTTTTGATTTTCTAAAATTTTAGCATACAAAAAGCAGGCGCCCTGTCAAAACGTGGCGCCTGGGGGCCAAAGCCCCCCTGGCCCCCCCTTAAATACGTCTCTGTATGTATGTATGTATGTATATATGTATGTATGCATGTATTTATGCATGTTTGTATGTGTTCTTGTATAAGTATAGATATATTCAAATAAACCATTGTTATTATTATCATTGTTATTATTATCATTGTTATTACCTTTATTTTCATTAATATCATTATTTTTTAATAATACCATTATTTTTATTTTTAACCATTATTTTCATGGTTATTAATACTATTTTTATTATTATAGTTATTATTTATGTTATTATTATTGTTAACGTTGTATTTTTAGATTTGTATTATTTTATTCTTATGTTATTATTCATTATTACTAGGTGTTTACACATCATTAGTAATTATAATATTTGTAAACATCCTTAAATTGTAAAATCATGTAATTCAGAATACATTGATTGATTGAAAAAAAGAGAAAACAATAACTTCGAATTAAAAAAAAAAAAAGAACACTTTATAAACTTAAATAAAGATAAAAAAAAAGAAAACAAAAGGAAACAAAAGAACAAAAGTGAAGTAAACAAATGCAATAAAAATTAAAAAGTAAAGAAAAGAAAAAAAAGAAGAATTAAGTAAACTAAGAAAAAAGAAAGAGGAAAGAAGAAAAAGCAATAGTAGAACTAGAAGATAGTAGTGGAATTTAAGAAGAGTTTAATTTGTTTATTTTATAATACGCTTTTAGTTTAATGTAATTATTCTTATTTTATTTTATTTTTTTCTAGCTTTGTTTTGTTTATTTTTCATTATTTTTTTATTTTATTTATTGTTTATTATTATATATACTTATTATTATTTATTATTATTATTACTAATATTATTGTTATTATATATCTATATAGTTTGTTAACATTAGTTACTTTAGTTTTACTTGTTTAACCTATAATACTAAAGTATAAACTTAATAACTTATAATACTAAGTATAAACTTAATAACTTATAATACTAAGTAATAACTTAATAACTTATAATACTAAGTATAAACTTAATAACTTATTTTTATATATTTTCATAGCTAGAATATTTTACTTATAATCATTTATAATTTTTTTATTATTTTAATACAATTTATTCTACTTTATACTTATAACTTATAATTTAACTAATTATAACTTATTTTTAATATATATTTACGTTATTCTTCTCTAACTTTATTAATAGCATTTTTTTCATTATTTATTTTAATTGTTAAATAAGTATCATTTTTATTTTATTAATTGAATTATATTTATATTATTGATAAATACTACTATTATTTTTAATATTTTTGGTTATATTGCTGTTCATATTACTGTTTGTTTCCTTATTTCACTTCATTCAATTATTTCATTTAATTAACTGTACGGCTTGTACAGTTAATTAAATGAAATGCCTACTCACTGCAAAGATTGTTTTAAGAAAATTAATACAAACCATCACTAACTTCAATGTAATCATTGCCTAAACCTTTTTCATAAAAAATGCTGTCGTCTGAATGATATGAAATTTAGCATATTGAAAAATTCTAAAACATCTTGGTTTTAAATTTCATGTAGAAAATATAATTTTCCATTTAGTTCTTTAACTGATAAGGAGCTGCGTCTGCAAACTATAAATGATAAAGTGATTCATATTAATGAACCCTCAAACAACATATCATCTTTTCCAAGCACCAGAAAGTCTAATCTTTATAATGAACTTAATGACTTTATTTATAGTGCGGTAGTGGTGTAGTGGTAAGAGCGCTCGCTTTGTAAGCGAGAGGTTCGGAGTTCGACTCCCACCACGTCCCTGGAAGTACCGCGCTCAACTTACTTTCTCCGCGCAGCGGCCTTGCTCGGCAAGGTTCGTGTTTCGGAGTTAAAGAGTTGAGAGAGGGTTGCACCATGAATAACAACTAAAAAATAAAAACACAAAAAAAAAATGAGTAGCCTCCTCGACTGTAGTGGCCCCCCTCGGGCCTTGGGGAGGTGAATAAAATAAAAAAAAAAAAAAAAAAAAAAAAAAAATTTCCCATCATCTTAATAGCATTAATGACAATGACGTAAACCTCGAAGAAAACCCTATTATTGTAAATATATGGACATAGAATGTTTCAACTCTGCCAACATTGACAAAACTATCAGATCATTTACCCCAATTTTTAATACATCCATTATATAGAACTAAAATTAATCCTCGTAAAAGCTGCATTTTTTGTCGGAGTTTAAAAAAAAAAAATAATTGCGAGGAATTATGTAATGATTTCTCAAAAATTAGCTGGACTAATGTAACCAATGACGACAAAGGTAAGATTAATAAGTCATTTGAAGAGTTTTTTACAAGTTTCAATTTTCTTTTAGATAACATGCACCATTAAAAAAGTCAGGAATCGCTGCTTATCAAGGGGTCTCAAACTTTAAATAACACGAGGAATCTCGACTTCAATTAAAATATAAAATAAAATATTTAACAAATATCTTAAAAGAAAGAATCCTATAACAAACTCAACATAGAAAAATCGTGTAAAAAGTATAGAAACTTATTTGTTACTCTCACCCGTTGTAGTAAAAAGAACCATTACTCTAAGTTTTTCTTTGGTAATGCCAAAAATTTTAAATCTACATAGGATGGTATTAGGAATCTCTTAAACAATAGTTCAAGATTTAACTCATATCCTTCTTGCTTATCTTCAAATAACTCCATGATAAATGACCCCATTAAAATTAAGGAACTTTTTAGTTTATTCTTTGTTTCAGTTCCGCAAGAATTACAGAAAAAGAAACACTCATCCAATACTGACTTTGATAAATATCTTAAAATTCCTAATCTTTAATCAATATTCATAACACTTACAGACAAAAACGAAGTATTATCTATTTTCATTCTCTTAATGACAGCAAGGCTTCGGGACCTAACAGCATTTCAATACCTATTTTTAAAGCTCATGCAAATGATATCTCTCCTGTACTTTCTGAACTATTTAACATTCATCACCGGTGTATTCCCTGATATCTTAAAAACTGCTTCTGTTATCTCAATTCATAAAATAGACTGGAAATTTAAATGTTATAACTGCAGACCAATATCATTATTATCAAATGTCAGCAAACTTTTAGAAAACTTATGTATACTTGTATTTACAACTTTTTGAATAAATGTGCTTGTTTTCATGTTCGACAGTTTGGGTTTCGCTCAAATCACTCCACTTCTCATGCTCTTATTAACATTACTGAAATGATTCGTGGTGCAATTGACAGTGGTTCCTTTGCTAGTGGTGTATTCATAGATCTTTAAAAAGCTTTTGATACGGTTGATCACAACATTCTAATAAAAAAATTAAACTACAACGTTATACGTGGTATTGCTAATCATTGGTTTTCTTTATTTATTAGGGATCGCTTTCAGTTTGTTTCAATTAATGGATTTGAATCCACACATAAAGTTATTAAATATGGCGTTCCACAAGGTTCCGTTCTTGGACCGTTATTGTTTTTATCGTATATAAATGATTTAACTTGTTCATTAAAAAATTACATCATTACGCTGATGTATAATGATGTAATCATTATACATCATTATGCTGATGATCTTTTATATATCAAGAAATCACGTACGACTCTTTATAAAAAATTTAATCAAGATCTTCATCGCTTATATAACTGGTTAGATAGTAAATGTATTTCATTGAATGTCAATAAAACTGAATACATTATTTTTCATTCCCTTCAAAAAAAACTATTGATAATATTAAAATTAAATTTAACGGAAAATCTTTTTCCGTCAAAATATATAAAGTTTCTTTGCGTATATCTTGCTGAAAACAAAATTCTTACAATAATCAATTGTATCATCTTAAAAAAAAATTTTTACTCAATGGCATTGCTAGTTTATAACGTGCATCTATTAGAATAATGACGTTTTCGCCAATGAGATCTGATATCCCAAAAAAAATTTCTGTACTAAATATCCTAAAACTCCATGATCTTGTAAAGTTTTGCAATTGTCTTTTTGTGTTTGACTTTTTCCAAAATAAACTACCAAACTATTTTTTAAATTTTTATATTAAAACAATTGAAATTCCCAATCATCACACCAAGAATACAGAAAATAGTAAGCTATACTCTTCATTTTTCAACACAATTAAATTTGGTAAGTTTTCTATAAATCAACAATATATTTCCCAATGGAACCAGTGTATTCCTGCCTTAAAAAAGTAAAAAAAAAATGTCCCCTTGTTACGGATTATTTACTGCTAAACAGAATTCACTTTAAAAATATACTGTTGGAGTGTATTTCTTTATAATTTCTCTCTGCACCTAAGTAAGTCTTTGATATATAATTTCCTTAACGAACTAGTGGTTTAATTTTTGCTTTATTTATTATTTATCTATATTATATTTATTTATTATTGTGTTATTATGGCTACATTTTATGTTATTATTATATTTAATGATTATCTATGATTGTACATTAAATTTATATTGTATTATAATTATTGATACTTTATTATTGTTGTTATTATTTTGTATTATTACTATAATTATTGCATATATCATTATTATTTGTTTAGCAATCTTTACTTTTTTTTCTCTCTTATTTATATTTTTTATGTTTTTTAGGTGTCACTCCATTGACAATTTGTAACTATATGATTGACACATAGCCAAATTCTATTAATTTACGATGAGCATTTATAAATTTTTATTGATAAGTTTGAAAAAAAAAAAAAAAAAAAGTATTTTATGTTTTACAATTTCTTCATTAACTGCGTTTTTATTTTA